>NW_024412437.1:8210398-8473537 GCF_014898765.1 Herpailurus yagouaroundi | reverse complement strand
TTTTTCTTTTTCTTTTTCTTTTTCCTTTTCTTCTTTTTTTTCTTTATTAATATGAGATGAGAAAAAGTCGCAACTTCCAACTTTTTAAGTTCCAAGTTTTCTCGATTTTCTTTTCTTCTCTCCACCCTACTGGCGGTGAGCTAATACTTTTCTGACCTCTTCTCTTTCTTGTAGCACTTTGTCAAATGCATAATGACTAAAGCACGTTTTGTAGTGCTCTGTTTTATGACCTTTTCACCCAAAGCCATGCAGCCAACCTTGATGAAGCAACATGTGCCTCAGTGGCTCACAGCGCGTGTAGGCTGCAGATGGGGTGTGGTTCTGCTCTGCATGAATTCTTTTTTTTAATTTTTTTTTAGCGTTTGATTATTTTTGAGAGAGAGCAACAGAGTGCGAGTGGGAGAGGGGCGGAGAGAGAAGGAGACACAGAATCCAAAGCAGGCTCCAGGCTCCGAGCTGTCAGCACAGAGCCCAACGTGGGGCTTGAACTCAGGAACCGAGATCATGACCTGAGCCGAAGTCAGACGCTTAACGGACTGAGCCACCCAGGTGCCCCACTCTGCATGAATTCTTATTCTGAAACTCAGGTGTGAGGGGCAGTCCCTGTTGGTCACACCTGGCGATCCCTCTTACACCGTCTGCCTGGATGCTGTGTACTTCACATCCAGTCCTGTTACCCAGGCAGCTCACATGGCCAGCCCTGACGAAGGGGGAGGAAGGGAAGCGGAGACAGTCTAGAACTTCACATCACATGGCATTGAGCGGGGCTGTATAATTCTCCCTCAGCAAAGGGGAGGATTGAGTAATTGTGAATAAAAATTACAGTCTATGACGAGGCCTATTCTTCATTCAATATAAAACAAGAAGAAAGGTGAATGATGACACCAGAGCTTACAATGAAGTTATACCCATCTCACCAAATAAGCAAAATTTGGGAGAGGGGGCAGTTTTGTGTTTTCTTGGAGAGATTTCTTTCTGGTGATGATTTTACTCACGGAGTTCCTAAAAACTCCTCGAGGGAGTGGCAGCATATTCATGGTGTTTTCATTCAGTGCAATGGGTGTTTTTTTCTTAAGACCTCTGTCTCCTCACCCTGGACAGGGCACTGCCCCACCCGACCTTCCAAGACTTTCCTTTATTAATTCTTTGGTAATAGGGCTGTGTTTTAAGACTGACGAGGGATCAAACACCTATTGTCTCTGACTCCCCTTTCCAACACAGAACTCTGTGTGCTCCCGATCGTGAAATCCCACTTAAATGGTTGTTTGTGGAAGCGAGAGGCGGCTGTAAAGTTGATGGGGAAAGAGACAGTCGGTGGAATAATACGTGTGAAACTCTGCTCTGGACATCTGGAGATTTGTTGGAACCATTGCTCCTGATGCAAAGCCAGGTGCTTCTGTAGGCCCTTTGATACCCAAATGATTACTTCTCCGTGTCACCCGGTGCCGTCAATCACAGGCCCTTCGTGTCCTGCACGTCCTTATAAGATCTCCTGTCTCTGTTGGGAGGTGGCAGGCTGCCCTGAGGGGCTCTCGGACACACCTAGATTTGAATTCTTGCAATTCTGGTGGTGCCTTTGTTACAGCAAATACTCGGGGCCCAGGAAGAGACAAGCCATGTGCACCCGGGTAATCCGAAAAGACTGTTTATTGCGCACCGGTGCCGGCTCGGCGGAGTCACCTCCAAAAGCTGAGCCCCAAACCTTGGCAGCGGCCTCCTTTTATGGCTGGGAGGGTAGGGGGTTGAGGGACAAAAGGAAAAGGGAAGGGGCCCCTTATCGGTGGTGCTCTCCGGGCAGTTGGTGGACACAGAAGGCAAACAAGATTGCAGAAGCCAAAAGTCTGCAGGGGAGTATCCAGCCTCGGGTATCCGGCTGGCCCCTTTTATCTCGTTTTTACTAGCTTTGCTTCTCTTTACTTATGGGAATAATATGTGTTGCACTGGGACGTAGGTAAAAATGTAATAGGACTGGTGGTGATGTTTGACGTACTCCATGGTTTCCAGATTCGGAGACTCGCTCTTTTCTGTACTTGTAGCATCTCTGAAATTAGTATTTCTCTTCCACAACCAATGGCAGGTCAGAGTGGAACTGACATGCCACATAAAATCAAGGTGTGTGTTCAAGTTGTCGTGTCCTAAGATTTGGTGAAATGCGGAAATAAGGACTTGATAAAGATTTAGTTCTTCTTCCTTTTTTTTTTAAGTCGATTTATTTATTTCGAGAGAGACAGAGACAGCGTGAGCAGGGGAGAACAGAGAGAGAGGAGAGGGAGACAGACTTCCAGGCAGGCTCTGCATTGGTAGCACAGAGCCCGACGCGGGGCTCAAACTCGTGAAACCAGGAGATCACGACCTGAGCTGACACCAAGAGTTGGACGCTTCACCCACTGAGCCACCCTCAGGTCTTAATAAAGAACGAAAAAGAAGTACAGGAGGCCTCCTAAGTCATCGTGAGACGCTGGCTTTTGTGCTGAGGGTTCGAACAGGGTCTGACTGAAGTTTTAAGGGATCATCCTGGCTGTCCTGTTTGCTCTCACGCTGGTGTACCCCCTCCTACCCCCACTGTTTTCCTACCTACGTACGTCTAAAATGGTTCCGGCACTGTTTGGTGGGCAGAGAAATCCTAAGTTGATAAAACGATCCGTGAGAAGTTGAAAATTGCCGTGCAGGCCAAATTTATTACTGCTGCTGTCTCTACCAAAATAGAAAATAACCCAAGCTCTGGCGTGTGGCCCATTTCTGGCCAGCATCATTCGGTACGGTGAAAATCTACAGCGGCACAGACATTTGAAGAGATCCTTGAAATTCATCGCAGCCAGATTTGTCCTTGTCAACTGAGCCCTCCGAAACCGAGTTTCAGCCAGACCTTGCATTCCCAGCAGGGCTCTGGGGTGAACCCCAGTGTCACAGACGCGGCCCTGGCCCCCAGTCACCCTTGAGGCTCGGTCTCCACCTCACACGGGGTCCTCATGGTCAGAGGACTCTGAACTTCTCTCCCTTAGGGTTGTCAGTTGCCGACCTTCTCTTGGTTTCTGGAAAGAAGATCCTCTTCTGGGTCCCTGGTGCGGCTTCTCATGGTTGCTGTGGACAATGCACGTGTCTCCCTCTGTCTTTCTCCATTTTTATGCTCATGGTAAAGTGGTTTGCTCTTTATTTTTGTTTTTCCAGATAGCTTACCCATTTTCTGCCGATTTCTGTTCTACGCTGCGCCCCCTCCTTGTAAGAGTAAGGAGAGACTTCCTCTCCCTGCATTCCTCTCTTCCTTTTCATTTCTAGAGCGTAGAGCCTGGCACCTTGGGGAATGTGGAAACAGGCTGGTATGCGTGACATGGGGAAGGAGAGTCTGTGGAACCAGATCTGGAGGCAGGAACTGGGTCTGAGCGCGCTTTATAAGGCTGGCCTGTCTTTGGGTCCGGGCCACTCCATAGGGTGACTGTGGCTGGATTATAAGCATATCACCGATATTGAATCTATTTGCCACCGTGCAGTGCATGTCAAGGGCAGACTTGGAGGGAAGTTGAGCTGAGTTGCGGGGGACGTTTCTTCCCTGATGCCAGTTGTTATCAACTCACCGAAGTTCTTCCCATGCACGTTTCCTGGGAGTGCTGTGGAGCCCTGGGGCTCTGGCTGAGGGTGGGGGGGATGCAGTGTGGCCCACGTGACCAACAGTGAGCCGGGGCCCTGGAGCCTGAGAACCGGTAACCTGTAGCCTCGGGCACACCAGGGTTCCCGTTTTGGCCTCACCCACCCAGTGCTATGTGGCTTTGGTAAGATAGTGTCTCTGGTCCTTGGTTTTCTCATCTGTAAGGTGGGTATGATAACATCCCCTTGCATGCTCACTGAGGATTAATTAAAGTGATGCGATACTGAACGGCTGCCCAGCGTTCGGTCCTCTGTTCGACTGTAGCACAGATGGTATGAGGAAGCAGAGGAAGAGGGACCTGGGGGACATTTGCATTTGGACTGCCTGATGGCCCCTTGCCCCACAGCAGAACCAAGGCGGGGATGGCCTGGGGGTTTTGCCTTTGCGGCTTCTCTCCCTAGTTGTCTAAAGCGGCACCTGCTGGGTTGGTGAATAAGTGAGGCACTGGGCCAGGTGTACAATTAGATAAAAAAAAATTTTTTTTTTAACGTTTATTTATTTTTGAGACAGAGAGAGACAGAGCATGAACGGGGGAGGGGCAGGGAGAGAGGGAGACACAGAATCGGAAGCAGGCTCCAGGCTCTGAGCCATCAGCCCAGAGCCCGACGCGGGGCTCGAACTCACGGACCGTGAGATCATGACCTGAGCTGAAGTCGGACGCTTAACCGACTGAGCCACCCAGGCGCCCCCCAAAATTTTTTTTAATGCAATATTTTTGAAACTCCAAATGAATGCAAAAAGTCCACAATGAACAGAACGTCAAAATTTTAAATACAGATAGAGTTCGATAGTGTTAGAATTGGGGAGCTGAGTAAGGCAGGGCTATGTAAGTGCAGCGTCGGGTCCAGCTTTTTTAAAAAAGAAATTTTTTTTCATGTTTATTTATTTTTGGGAGACAGAGCACCAGCGGGGGAGGGGCAGAGAAAGATGGAGACACAGAAGCCACAACAGGCTCCAGGCTCTGAGCCGTCAGCACAGAGCCTGATGTGGGGCTTGAACCCACAGAGGTGAGATCAGGACCTGAGCCCAAGTCGGACGCTTAGCCGACTGAGCCACCCAGGCGCCCTGGGTCCAGCTTTTATTTTCAAACTTTTGGTATTTTTTTTTCTATCATGGATTTAGAGAAATTTCTTTTAATTTAATTTATTTTCTTAAATTATTATTATTTTAAAAAAATTTCTTTAATGTGTATTTATTTTGACAGAGAGAGAGACGGGGGGGGGGAACTGACTGGGGGAGGGGCAGGGAGAGAGGAGAGAGAGAATCTCAAGCGGGCTCTGGACTGTCAACTCAGAGTCCGATGCGGGGCTCGATCTCATGAACAGTGAGATCATGATCTGAGCCGAATTCTAGAGTCGGGCATCAGTGCCTTAACCCACTGAGCCACCCAGGTGCCCCAAGCGACAAGTCTTCTTAGATCCGTAAGGGAAGTGAGGTCACAGGCCAACCACTGCCTCCGAAACTGTGGACGGAGGGACAGAGAGTCTAGGGAACCTCCGATCACGGGACTAGAAACCCACGAGCCGAGCCACTGCGGGAACCAGCTCCTGCATTCTCCAGTAGCCTCCCCGTGAAAGCGGAAGGTCGAATTTTCCGCGCGTGACAAGCATGAAGGGAACGTTGAATATGATCACAATGCAGATGGGGGTCTTTTGTTTTAACCGAAAAAAGCATATTGGCTGCCAAATCAGGGGCATTTGGGGTTCAAAATGATCAATCACCCGGCTTAACGCTTTCACGTTGTGAGGACACTGAGTCCCTCTAGGAGAAACGTCTGGCCCCAGATTTGGCCCTGGTGCATCTGAGTTCAGCCCATCAGGTCTCCAGTCTTTTTCATCCACAGCGGGCCAGGTGATGGCGCTGTTGAGGCCAGGCCTGTGGATCCGGTTCCTTGGTGGCTTCCCCACTCCCACCCTCGTCAGGAGCATTGGTGGGTGGTAGTCGTAGGTGAGAAGGAAGGAGTGGCTGGAAGAAGAACATCTACGTGAGAACACAGCCCAGATCTCTCACTTGTTAATCCTCATCCACCAAGGAGAACTCGTGGCACCCTTAGTGTCTCAGATTCCCATCTCGGTGATTCATGCACACTTGTATTTTGTACCCAGTCCCGTAAAGAGCAGCGGGTGGCTTTTAGCGATGCCCACCTGCCGCCGGGGCTCTGGCAAAATCGTAAGGCAGATTAAACTTTATTTTGGAATATGCCTCGCCTCCCTCTTTGTAACCACCTCTCCCCATTCCCAGATTTTCCAGGGCGCCCAGATTTCCCTTTGGCTGTGCCAGCCTCTCCGTAGTGAGATGCTCCATTGAAAAGTGGTAAGTGGGGGCGCCTGGCTGGCGCAGTCGGTTAAGTGTCTGACTTCAGCCAGGTCACGATCTCGCGGTCCGGGAGTTCGAGCCCCACGTCAGGCTCTGGGCTGATGGCTCAGAGCCTGGAGCCTGTTTCCGATTCTGTGTCTCCCTCTCTCTCTGCCCCTCCCCCGTTCATGCTCTGTTTCTCTCTGTCCCAAAAATAATAAAAAAAAAAAAAAAAAAGAAAAGAAAAGAAAAGTGGTAAGTGATTTTGGGGCTTAATCCAGGGAACAGGGAAGATGGGTTACCTCTCTGCTTTGTTTTAATTTTTAAAAAATATTTACTTAGAGAGAGAGAGGGAGACACAGAATCCGAAGCAGGCTCCAGGCTCTGAGCTGTCAGCACAGAGCCAGACGTGGAGCTCAGACTCACAAGCTATGAGATCATGACCAGAGCCAAAATCGGATGTTTAACTGCCTGAGCCACCCAGGCACCCCTAACTCTTTGCTTTTTAAGTAAGTTCTCGAACATCTTTAGTTGGCAGCCTGCGGGAAATGTCAGGAGTCACCTGGTCCCTCCTGACAGCTTTATATTGTCATGCAGTGGCTGGGCATCACAGTGGGGACACAGAGCTACTCTCCCCTTTAAGGTGACAGTTTCCAAAGGCAGGAACCGCCTTCATTCTGGTTACTGAGGTTCGAGGAGGCAGCCCTTGGCGAGTGATGACATTTATCCTGTCCCCTTTCTTTCTTTACTCTTCCCACTGTCCTCAGACCCCTCTTTATTTTGCAAAGGTTCTAAGATGCATGCAATCCCATCATAGGTTTAATGAAATATAAAGTCTCCCCGTGTGTGTGGAGTGTGTGTGTGTATTCCTAGCTTGAGCGTGGGCTGTGTCTGCCCTTCTAGTGCCGGGCAGCCTCTCTGGGCACGTGTGATACACTGACCTGGGAGGGGCAGAGGGGATGGGGAGCCTCCCGGGAGAGCGCGTCAGGCGCTCACGGACCTGGGGAAGACAGCCGCAGTGGCCAGCGGAAGGTAGACTCTGTCCCTGGAACTTGGCTCCCAGTCCAGTTCAGACGGTTGCCTCCTGCCCAAGTGCTAAGGCGAGAGAGAGAGGACTAGAGGAGGTATGTGAAATACGAGTGACATCCTGAGAAGTGGCAATGGTGCCTGGCTGAGCTGCCACCGTGGTGACAGCATGATGTGGCCGGCTCTTGTTCAGGAGGCCCAGAGAGGAGCCCTGGGAAGGAAAGGGAAGTGAGGTGCTTGCCTGGTGCATAGCGATGGGACCCCAGCGCAGCTCCGAGGTCTGGCCTGGGGACCTCCAGATTCCCCTGTACGAGCCTGGAGGCATGCCTTAGCCAGTGTGGCAAGAGTTAGTGACATGTGGTTATGTTTATGTTTAAGGGGATCAAATAGTGTTTTAAGGGCTTTTTTCTCCCCTTCTGTTCTAAGGTTTCGTGTGTGTGTGTGTGTGTGTGTGTGTGTGTGTGTGTGTGTGCATATTTCACTACTGTGGGTGCAATTTACAACATGTCATTTCTTGGAGATTAAATGTAGTGTTGAGATTAATGGGGCATTCAAATGCAATTAACTTCAGTGCTTGCTAATTGACTGAGCAGAAATTCCCATTGTTGCAGAGGATAGAGTGGCTCCCCACAGGATCCCCTTTGGAAAAAACAAAAGGCCAGAACTTCGGGTGTGCGCGTATTCCTGGGTGAGGCCAGACGTGTGCACGCGGCTTTCCGTCGGTGGCACTAGACTTCGGCATATGGCGATGTGGGTGTAGGTGGCTGGTTTGTGTTTGTGCAAAGAGACAGCGGAGGTTTCTGAAAAATGTCTGCTTAGCAGACTTAGAAAAAAAAAAATGAATTCAGGGCATTTTAGTTAAAACAGCCACAGAGGTGTGAATAGGAGCGGGCTTTAGTGTGAGCAGCTCCAGGCCTCTGGTTCTCGGGACCATCTGGCACATGGCTGCTTGTCGCACGGGCTCAGCTTCTGTCCAGTGCCAGGATGAACAAGGTGCTGGCATGTGAGTTAGTTGTGCGATGATGTGGCATGGGATGGCAGAGGGGCTGGCTGGAGAAAGGCTAATGTGGGCCGGGGTGGGGAGTGGGGTGTCTCGTCTGTACTGGTGGGATTTTATTTTATTTTTTTATTAAAAAAAATTTTTTTTAATGTTTATTTATTTTTGAGACAGAGAAAGACAGAGCATGAGCGGGGGAGGGGCAGAGAGAGAGGGAGACACAGAATCCGAAGCAGGGTCCAGGCTCCGAGCCGTCAGCCCGGAGCCCAACGCGGGGCTCGAACTCACGGGCTGTGAGATCGTGACTTGAGCCGAAGTCAGATGCTTAACCGACTGAGCCACCCAGGCGCCCCTGTACTGGTGGGATTTTAATTTATGGAGGTGACTGAGTGATGGCACTCTCTGTGTTCCTCCCTCCCAGAGCCAAGTTCCTTTTCATGGCATATGAGGCCCTGTGTACTCTGGGCCTAAGCTACCTGTCTGGCCTCAGCTTACACTCGCTCCCCTCCACTCACTATGCTGCAGCCACAGGGCCTTTGCACGTGCTGTGCCCGCTGTTTCCAATGTCCCTCTGCTCTTCTCATGGCTGGCTCCTCTTCCTTCTTCACACGTTAGCTCATATATCACATGCCACCTCTCTAAACACATTCACCTGCTTCTTTCTCAGGACTTATTCTCTTGAAACAATCTTGGTTATTTACTTCCTGACTTTCTGTCCACCTCCCCTATTAGAATGTAAGTTCCCTGAGGGTCTGGGTCTTGTCTGTCCACCTTTTATTTTTTTTACATCATATCCTGGTGCCTGGAACAGTGCTTGACGCATAGTAGGCACTCAGGGAGTTTTTGTTCAGTGATGGAGTGTAAGACCCGAAGGCCACTGTGGTTTATTCACAGTCTTTTCTGTACAATATCTAACGCGATATCAGTTCTTCCCAGAATATGGCAAGTCACAGAGGTACAAGGTGACAGCACGGGATGTGTACCAGGAGAGTGTTTGAGTAGTGAAGTTTTTAAAAACTGCTCAATTTCCAAATCTATAGGGCGTCATTGCCGCGTTACCTCTTTCGTAAGTGGGTTTTAATACCTGTGAAGCAAGAGAGAAGAATCTGGATCGAGTTTCTAGTGAAAGTCCCACAGAGACACGGCGGGAGGCGTGGTGCTGTGGCTGGTAGGATGTGATGCAAACCGCGTTTTAGAAACCGGGAGACCCGGGTTCTAGTCTGACCTCCAGCAACTGCCAGAGAAACTTGAGTTAACGGGATCCGTGGACCTCAGTTTCCTGATTTGCAGGTAAGGAGTCCGTCCTAGGTCAGCAACTCTTCGCCTCTGCCATTTCGGCCGTGCGGGGGACTCGCTGGATGCTGAGGACCCTCTCCCTTAAAAAATACCCGGATGTACGATTTTGTCCCCTTAGGCTTTTGGACGGTGACAGAAACTCTGCAGCCCAGCTTATGAACCCCTGCATGAGCTCTTCCTAAAGACCAAGTTGGTCTCCCCAGAGTGTATTCCATGGAGACCCTTCTGTTGGATGTCAGTGGATAATGAGTGAAGAGAACTCTTGACTCAAACTCGGAAAGTGTGATTCAAGTTAAACAGGTTTCTGAAGTGATGGCTTTCTTTCCTTCTTTTTTAATTTTTTTTAATGTTTATTTATTTTTGAGAGAGAGAGATAGAATGTGAGCACGGGAGGGGCAGAGAGAGAGGGAGACAGAATCCGAAGCCGGCGCCAGGCTCCGAGCCGTCAGCACAGGGCCCGACGCGGGGCCTGAACCCTCAGACCGTGAGATCATGACCTGAGCCGAAGCCGGGCGCTCAACCGACTGAGCCACACAGGTGCCCCTGAAGTTACGGCTTTCTAAAGACCCTCCTTGGGATAGTGTTTCTCCTTGCCTCCCTCACTGTAGAGGCCTCCTTTGCCAGCATGGTCCACATGACTAGCTAGAACTTTCCAGAAGAGAAACGGTTCTCTGAGATTAGTTTCAGTTGTCTGAGAGGTATAGTTTCGAGACACCTCAGTTCGGCTCCGGGGTCCCACATATGTGGTGGATGAGATGGCCCGACTTGTCTCCCGTGGCTTGGAGAATGTGAAAACGTTCCCGGTCATGGTTTAAAGTTTGGAGGCTTCTCTGGTCAGCGTCCTTTCTTGCCTGAGTAGATATGGTCATGGGTTGGCATAGGGGCAGCTAGATGTTTCTGCTACCCATCAAACTGAAATTCGCCCTGTTCTGGGCCGCCTGTTTTTGTCCCCCCGTATTGAAACCCTGATCCCCATTGTGGTGGTATGGGCAGGCCAGGCCTTTGGGAGGAAACTAGATCACATGAGGGGAAAGCCCTCACAACGGGATTAATGCTCTTGTAAGAAGAGACGGGAGAGAGCTCGGCTTTCTGTCCGCCCTCTGCCACGTGAGGGTTTGATGAGAATGTCTGCAAATCAGGAAGAGGGCCCTCCCCGAGAACCAGATCTGCCAGCACCTTGATCTTGGACTTCCAGTCTCCAGAAGTGCGAGAGAAAAATATCTGTTCTTTCAGCCACCCCGTGGTAATTTGTTATAGCAGCCTGAGCTGGCTAAGGTGGACAGTCCAACACTTTGGGATTTAGATCTCACCTGTATGCTGAAGGCCGCCATCTTGGGGCCCCCTTACCCTCTGGTATGTAGCTCCCACCTGGTGTCGTCCTGTGGCAGCCCCTTCGCTCTTGCTCGAGGTCATTCCCATCACATGGTGGTTCATTCCCATCACATGCGGAAGTTTCTTGAGCGCCCTCCTTCAGAGACCTGTCTACCTTGATGATCTGCGTGTATCCACTTTCATTGAGAACAAGCCTGGCAGACCAAGGGTCTCTGGATAATTCTGCGCTTGGCAGAGGCCGTGCGGCAGTGTCATACAGCTAATCATCAAGTATCTTGCTCAGATGTAACCACCACGTTGTTTAGGTTCTAAGGCGTTGAGTCTGGCCCTGTCCTTGTGGGAAGCAGGTCGCAGTAGTGGTTTGAAGGGGGCTCTAAGACCCTACCCCCAACATCTCCCTCTCATGATGCCTTCTGCCTCCGGAAGACTACTATTAAAATGTTCCTGTTTGAGAAAGGATGGGGGCTCCTAGGCTCCTCCCACCCACACCTGTGGATTTGTTAGGCTGGAGAGTCAATATCCCAGGAGGTAGAAAGCGCCTGTCCCGGGGGTCTGGCCGCAGAAGCCTCGGGTTTCAAGGAAACAGTCATGGCAGGGGCAAGCCTGGAGGCCAGAGGACAGCCTGGGGTCTCGCCCGTGGCAGATCCAGGAGAAAGGGACTTGGAGGGAGAAAGAGAGAAAAGACAGAAGGCAGGTTCCTGCACCAACCACAGTGCTTTCAAGGGCTAGCCTACCCGGAGGTCTTGCCAGGAGCATCATGGAGTGCTCGGAGTGCTTTTTGGAGCAGGTGAGAGCCGAGCTTTCTGCTGCCCAGTGTTGGGGGCCACACGTAGCCTGTGGTTGTTGTCTCTATCTGCAGAGGACGCCGCGCCTGGACCCGCATAGGGGGAGCAGAACCGGAGCACCTGAGTGGAGGTGGGTTGGGAGCAGCTGGATCCGTTCGCTGTGTTCGGGGGGGAGGGGAGAAAGGACCGCTATTTTAGAACGTGTGTGCGAGGCAGGAAGACCAGCGCCACTCTCCACTTGGGTTGTGCCGGCTCCGCGTGGGCAGGGGGTCTAATGCCATCCTGAGTCATTCTCTTCCGACAGCATTTTCCTTCCACACCCCTAGCAGGACCGGGAGAAGCGAGCAGGAGAGGCCCGCCGAACGGAAACCCGGGAAATATCACTGCTTCCGAAATGCCAGCTCCCCGCTTCTCTCCTCTTGTGAGGGTGGGACTTTAATCAGCCCATCTCAGTTCTTCTGGAAGGCAGCCTCTCACCCTGTGGCTGTCAGAGGTTTTCAGGCAGGAGCAGGTGTTTTGATGAGGCAGCCCCGGCTTTCAGGTGCAGGAGTTGGCTCGGGGGCATCGCTGGAGGGTGGTCTGGATTCACCCCGTCACATTGATGTGGTAGGTTTCCAACTAAACAGAGTGAGGAGGAAGAGGAGAAAGTAGTTATGTAGTTATGGGAAAGATGGCTGCAGAGGGAAGGATTTTCTGGGACATAACTGGATTTTGATTTTAGGCCTCTAATGAGATTTATTTAAGGAAGCCCAGCCAGTGGATATTATTCTGAGTTGTCCATTAAAGCCATGTTTCAGTAAACAAGGTCTGTTTCAGATGAGTTGCCTTCTGTCATCAATTGCAGTCAGCACGATTCGGTGCATATCTCTCGCAGCACAACAGGCCAACTGAAATACCCTTGGCATGGACGTCCTTCTGGGCACCGGCTTGGGAACTGCCTGGCACCCACCTCCCAGGCCTCTGCTCTGGGAGTTGTCCATGTTTTCTTCCTGTAGGCTCAGACTCAGCTGAGCCCTGGGTCTGGGTCCGGTTTTGGGTGGGAAGGAGGTCTAGGAGGTGACCCTGCCTCCAAAGACACAGGTGCCATTCTCACCTGTGATGCCCGTGTGTCCGTCCTAACTTTCAGATGCCTTGGCCAGGCTTCCTGGCCGTTCATGGCTCAGACCTCTGGCTGACCCCCTCTCCTCCTCTGGACTCGTAGGCAGGGTTCTGGACACACTCCCCCCAGCCAATTTCCCATCTGCTTGTTGTGCATCACTGACTCTTTGGATCTGACCTCTTTCCCGTGTGACTCACAGGAACCTTTAGGTGTCCCCTTGCCAGGCACCCCCCCATTCTGGCCCTTTGCATCTGCTCTATCTAGTTGTGAACTTAAAGCAAGCATTCAGTTCTCACTCTCGATGCCAAGAGTGCTGGTCATGGGTTGGGCTGAGATGACATGTTAGCACGGAAACCGTGTGGCCAGCACAGATGACTGGAAGAGCCCCAGAAGCACCTGTCTTGGAAAAGTGAAACTTAAGAACGGAGCAGACCGGGGTCGTCTGGGTGGCTCATTCGGTTGAGTGTCCGACTTCGGCTCAGGTCATGATCTCGTGGTTCATGAGTTCCAGCCTCCCATCGGGCTCTGTGCTGACGGCTTGGAGCTTAGAGCCTGCTTTGGATTCTGTCTCTCTCTCTCTCTCTCTCTCTCTCTCTCTCTCTCTCTCTGCCCCTCCCCTGCTTGCACTCTCTCTCTCCCCCTCAAAATAAATAAACATAAAAAAAAAAAAATAGAGCAGAGCAGACCAGCATCTGCCAGGGTCAGATTAGAAGAAGCCAATCCAAAAAAAAAGAACTGAGGGGATTTGGACTTGGGGCCTGGCTTGAGCAATGTGTTTGCCAAGATGCGCCTTTATTATCTGGACCATTGACTCCGAGAAGCATCTCCTAAGGACATGCTTGCTCTGTTCCAGGTCTGTGTTCTTGCTCAAGAGTTGCTCATTGTAGAGAGGACACCTGGAATATTTGCAGTGCCTTTAAGTGGACCAAAACCTAGGGATGTCCCCTATTTTGTCCTCTCTTCCTCCAGGCAGACAAGTCTTTTCAGACAAATAGAAAGAAAAGACTAATAAAGCCCAATTACTTTGAAGAATTTGATCGTTTCCCTCCATTATCTTGTCTCTCTATTTCCCCCTTCAAACATAATGGGAAAAAAACCCATGAAGATAAATGATCCAGTGCTCCTAGGCCCCAGGAATGCTCGCGTCGGCTGATAACTCTGAGGCTTGGCTGGCCCTTTGCTCTGAGAGGCTGGCTCAGCCTCCTGCGGCCACGGTCCAGCAAACAAAGCCTCTGGAAGGACTCACAATTGCTGGGGTCATTACAAGTGGTCTTGCAGAACAGGAGCAAGCTTCAATTATTTTTCTCATGCCTGACAAGGGGCGTCTTAGAAGCAGGAAATATTACAGATTGGGATGTGCCTAAAAGACACCCTGCATCAGGGACTGAAACGGGCTTTCGTTGCAGAACATCCATCCAAAAAGCTAGACCAGCCCTGGCACGTGCGTTCCATCCGTGGCCCCTTCCTGCATATGCCGATGGAGTTTCCTAATGGCCCTCTTCTTCAAACCATTCCTAACTACGATTTATCATCTTTGACCAGGAGGGAAAAGCACAAAATGATTCTCTGGTTCCTCTGCCTACTTGTAAGTCCAGATCCACAACCCCGTGGCCACGGGGAGGGAGAGAGCTCGCTCCAGAGAAAGGCCTTGGGTCTTGTGCGTGTCCCTCATGGGCAGAGGGGTACCCGCCAGAAGAGGGTAGCTTTGAAGCTAACACTACACCTTCTCATTTACTTTAACTAGCTATATGTTGTTTTATTTTTTTAAGTTTGTTCATTTTCTTTTGAGAGAGAGAGAGAGAGAGGCAGGGAGGGGCAGAGGGAGAGAGAGAGAGAGAGAGAGAAAATCGCAAGCAGGCTCCACACTGTTAGCATGGAGTCTGACGAGGGGCTTGAACTGCAAACCGTATGATCATGACCTGAGCTGAATCAAGAGTCCGGATGCTTAACCGACTGAGCCACCCAGGGGCCCCTGGATGCCAAGTATCTTGCCGGCTTTCAGCGTGTGCACAGCTATTCCATCCGCATATGCTTGTTCTTGGCACACCGGTGGCCCAGCCTTCCCTTCCCTTTGTTCACTTGTTTATTCACTCGCCCTTCCCTGAGCCGCTCTGTTAGTTTCCCAGCGCTGCCATAACTAATTACCGCAAACTTGGCCGTCTTCAAACAACAGGCATCTATAGTCTCATAGTTCTGGAGGCCAGAAGTCTGAAATCAAGCTGTCAGCGGGGCCTTCCTGGCTCTCCTGGCTCCCGGCAACCTTGGCGTTCCTTGGCTTAGAGGTGCCTTCCCCATCTCTTGCTTCCGTCTTCACACGGCCCTCTTCCCTGTGCGTCTTCTCTTCTTCTCTTCTCATCAGATTTAGGGTCCCCTGTACTCCAGGATGACCTCACCTTTATTACCTCTGCAATGACCCTGTGTTCCAATAAGGTCACATTTTGAAGTTCCAGACGGACACGAAATTTTGTGGGGGGACCGACGACAGCCGTTAACTCATCAAAAAGCTTAACGTGTGCCAGTCACTACGGTGTCTGCTGGGAATAAGTTAGGATACAAATGTAGAGGGGGCCCTGCCCTCCTCCCAGGGCTTACGGTCTGGCCGGGAAGACGATGGCTACATCGTCACGCACATCCAGCTGCGAACTGGAGCCTCTCTTCTCCCACCGGCGTTCCCAGCCCTGCCATCCGTAGCAGTCTTCATCCATGCCGCTGCCAGGCCGCTACTTCCTGTCCACGGAGTCAATGCACGTCTCATCCTGTCGTCTTTGACCCCAGCCCGAGAGGGTGGGGCTCCTGTTGGCAGCCGCTACCTTCCACAGCAGCTCACGCCTCTGATTGCCTCGGGATTGGACGCCGAGCTGTGCACGGATCACCTTCAGGATGCAGTGGGCCTGCACCCTAGCGGAGGGGATCACCTAGGGTTCTAGCCCACATTGGAGTTCCAGCCCCTCACCCACCTCGTTGGCTTCCAGCCTCCATTCTCGTAAATCTGCAAGGGGGAAGTCGTTCTCGACAGCCGTGCTTGAACCCCGTTTCACCAGTTGAATCAGCATTGCTGAAAATCTGATGGAGTTTCTTTGGTGGCTATGACCTCCTGCAACATAACCCTTCTGGGGGAGAAATGTGCTTTCTCTCTCTAATAGACACAGACACGTGGGTGACATTTTGAAGCTTGGGTTCTGCTTAGGAAAAGGAAGATGCTAAAAATAAGGACCCCCCACCCCCACCCCTGCACTGTTGCTGGTGGACGCCAGACCCTCTAATTGCTGCTGCTCAATAATTAGCGTCCACTATCCTGGCGGTAACTCAGAAACGCCTGGAAGTATGGATTCTGTTGTTTATTGTTGTTGCATTAACGACCACAAACACTGATAAGACTCACTAAATAATTGCTCCCGGTTCCTGAGCCTCATCTCCTCTGCCCTGGAGGACTGTGGCTGCCTCTTCACTCGCTCTCTGTCCCCACCCTTCCCTCCTACAACCAGTTCTCTGCCCAGCCACCCCGTAAAGATGCAAATTGGATTGCACTTAGCCTTAGACTTCCAGGTCCTTAGCATCGGGCACCTGGCTGCCCCTCTGGCCTCATCTGCAGTCACCCTGCCCTCCTGTTTTTCTTGCCACCCTCCCCAGGCCATGCAGGTCCTCAAACATGTCAGTGCCTTTCTTCAGAGAGCCATTGAGCCTGCACTTCCTTCCGGCCATCCACAGGGCTGGCTCTTCCCTTACTGATTTCTCCGCTCAGAGGTCCTGATGGAGAGAGGCAAGGGCTCCTCTCAAAGAAAGCTGTCGGCCACGCCCCTCCGCCTCTCTGCCACGCCCCCTCTGCCTCCCGGCCACGCCCCCACCGTGTCCCTTCCCCCCGCTCCAGCACAGAGGCCTGTTGGACGGTTGTTTGTTGCCAGCTCCCCTCCTGGACTAAATTCCACAGAGCTTGGGATTTCTCTGTGTTGCCCGGCACCATAATCCCAGTGCTGAGACCAGGTCATCGTAGGTGGTGACCGTGGGCAAAGGAGGCTGTGGCATTGATGTGAAGAGGGGAATGAGAGACGGGCAAGTCTGTCAGAGCCTGGCCTTTTCGTGAGGACCCGTCCTCCGCTCCTCGAATTAGGATCCAACACAAAGGACACGGGGTTTAAGGAAGACAAAAGGTTAGGTGGTTGTGATTGTTGGGTTTGAGGACGAGAAAGCCGAGCCAGGATTCAGGATCTAGTCGGGTTCAGGAGGCCGAGTCCGCGGGGACCGTTTGAGCCCAGACACCATTAGGCACAGCACAGCGCTCGTCCTCAGGCGGTCGCCGTGTTTCCCTTTCTCAGGTTTGGGTTTATGAAAAGCCATTGGAGTTCCCAGCAAAGCCAGAGAGAGTGCAGCCCACTTACTGGGGCTGATAGGGTTCAGTGAAGTGGCTTTTACTTAAACAGGTCTGGACGCTCAGCACAGCCCTTCGGCCTGCGCCCCGTGTAATGCATGGAACATCCCCTCTTGCTCTGGAAGAGAACCTCTCTTGGCAGTAGCTTCCCTGGGCGTTGAGCAGATGCTGTGGAGGAGAGCGCTGGGTCTGGAGTCAGATCTGGGTTCTCGACCTGGCTCTGCAGAAGAGGAAAGGGAACAAGGAGGGTGTGTGTGTGTGTGTGTGTGTGTATTCTTTGTTTGCTAAGCCCATGACCCTTTCAGTGAAATTAGAATTCCTGCCTCTAAGCCACAGTAGGTTTTCGCTACATTTCTCATTGGGGTTCTTGGGTTTGGTTCGGGTTAGGAGAGAAGCCCAGTAACTTATCCCTTCCCTCTTTTGGGGACCACCTTGAGGTTGTCCTAAAATGTTAGCATGGATGACACAACGTTTCTTCCCTAACAGCAGTGGTATAACGAGGAATGGATTCCCTGGGGATCTGACCTATCCTGATCGTTTCTACGCTCGTGAGATTGGGTGCTTCAGCCCCTCAGAAATTCCCAGTGTATCCCCGTTTTTTGGGAGGCTGCCAGTTGAAAACAAACAATTCCGTCGTGCTTCTGTGCTTTGTTGTCTTTCCGCCATCCATCCACTGGAGCTGGTTTCCTGAGGTGACTTCCTAATTGCTGAATGCTACGGACGCTTCTCAGTGCGTTATTAGACTTTCTGCATTTGGTTCGCTGGGCTCCTTATTCTTGTTTATCGTAAAATTCTCTGACCTTGCTCCCCCTCCCTGCTCTGTTTTTCCCAGTGTCCTGTCCCGTCCTGTTCTCCCATCCATCCCTTACGTGTTACCTTCCGCCCTCCCTTTGGCTCCGTCGTCTGCCCTCTTCTCTTGGGGGATATTTTCCATGCCAGATGCTTCATCTGTTCTCAGTACACGCTCACTTCCGGCTCTGTTGCCAGCCCACGCTTCTCCTTGAGTGTCACACGCACGTTCCACCTGCCTGTCACGCGTCACCAGGACGCCGGACTCTGCCGTCAGACCCAGCTGGTCCAAAGCAGAGCTCATCAGCTCCCCCCAGACCCATCGCTTCCCTGCCATTTCCCCTAGTTTGTGCCACCACCTTTCACCTGCTTGCCTCAAGCCAGAAACTCGGCTCTTCTAGACCAGCCCCGCCCAGTAGAACTTGTGTGTCGATAGACGAGGACTCTAACCGCACTGTGCACTATGGGAGCCACCGGCCACATGTGGCCGCCGAGCACTTGAATTGTGCCCAGTGTGACTGATTGACATTTAACGTCGTTGAATTTTAACAACTTTATATGTAAACAGCTGCGAGCAGCTGGTAGTGCCCGTACTGGACCACACAGTGCAGGGGGCTTTCTGCCCCTCGCTCACTCACCTCCCGTCCTGGGATTCCCTCAGTTCGGGCTTCTGCCTTTTTTCCCAGGAAGGATCTAGGACCTTCCATGGCCTGATTCTTTCCAAACGTGTGTTCTTGGAGTGGGCTTTCAGGGCTTTAAGCGTCATCTCCCCAGTGAACCCCTTCCTTCTCTTACACCCACGAGCAGACAGCTCTGAGCCCTTTCTCTTCTGTGTCTTTTTTCTCCCCCTACTTCTGTTAGGACAATGAACAAGTGTGTTAGCTGTGCCCTCGCTGTGAACCCTTCAGGAAAGGAGCAGCTTAGTGTATAAACACATCTTCTGGTGTCCTGTGTGGAGTACAGCACTAATAAATGTTTACGGGGCAAACAGAGGAGTGATGTGGATTGTCTCCAAATGTGGGCCCTTTGGCTTTGGGTTACATTTTATTCTTCTGAAAACGTGTTGTAAAAACTCCATCTATTGAAACATCATGTAACTTGAAAACTCAGTTTTCGTTGTACCATAAATTGAGTTAGATTCAATGAAGACTGCTGATTTTAAGATACTGAATCATACCTACACACCCCCCCCCCCAAATTTTTTTTAAATCTCTAATGGGGCTTTGGGATTATGGGTACTTTATTAAGCACAAATAGTACTAATTCTTTTTTAAAAAATAGCAATTCGTGTATGATGTATGTTAGCAATTTTCATTTAACTACAGCATTTGGTTAAATAAAATCCCCCTTTCCAACCATTCTTCACAGAGAATGCGTTTCTTAAACACTCTCAACTGGGTTTTGCTGAAGGTAGTGTTTACATGGAGTTTTCTTTCCTCGGACTCAAAGCAGCCACGGTCAGGGGCACTGGCTCAGAAGAACAGAAAATAGCGAAGGAGGGAAGGAAACAGAAGGGGAGGATTTGTTATGGACGGGGGCGTTGGCAGCTGAAACACTTTGCCTCTCTTCAGAGGAAGGATGGCAGAGGGCTTTTCTGGTTGGAAACAGCGTGTGTTGAGACAGACTTAGTCCCCGTGGGCAGTTTTCAAACCAGGTCACGGAGCTTTCTTCCTCCTTGCGCGCTCAGATCTCGGGAATGTGTTTCCAAGCTGGCTTCTCTCCATCCCAAGGGGGTACCCGCCAGCGTTCCCGCTGTCCGCCCATCCCTTCACATGCCTACCTCACTCCCAGAAACTGCCAACCGTGTTTGCCTCAAATTAGCCAAAGAAACAGTCTCCCGTTTTTAATCAATTAAGCAAAGATACGGATGTTTGTTCAGGTGCAGTGCTAGGTTGCGGGAAGGCGGTGGCCGGCAAGATGGGCATGGTCCCCCGTTCACAGTACTCCCTAGATCCGCCGTCCGTGCTGCTGATCGGATCGAGTCCAAACCCTGGCTTTGTGCCACCTTCTGCAGCCCCGCCCACACGCTCTACTTGGGACGTCCCCTCTGTGCCCATGTTTCCTCCCCCTACCTGGCCATTCCACTCATCCTTCAAGCCTCAGCTTAAATATCCCTTCTCCATGAGGCTTTTCTGACTCATTGGGGCTGAGGCGTCAGCGCCTTCTAGATTCCCCATTCCCCCCTCCCCTATATTATTAGCATTGGTTGTTTTGTATTTTATTTCATGAGTTCACACATCAATCTCACTCAGTGCTTGGCTCCTCACGTTCAAATCCTGTATCGTATCTGTCTTCGTATCCCTGAGACAGTGCCTGGTATGTGGCAGGTATTTGGGAGATATCTCAAAGGAGAACAATATACTCATTGGAGTAGCGTGTACCCTGTCACTTAAGAGAGCTCTCTTACCGTCTTTCTGATGAGCAGTGACTTGTCCTGCCATGTTTCCATCTTTTGTCCCTTCTGCTTCCTCGTACCCCGTTAGAATAGCGGCATCAAGGTCCAGAACCACGTCTTTCAATTTAAAATTAATCTTTTCCTAACGATGGTTCCTCTCATGTGTGTGTTGTGGGTTTGGACAGCAAAGTGAAGCTCCCCCTGCCTCCCCACCGCTTTGTACCCATTATCCCTCCAGCATAAGATTTTCAAGCAATCTAGCAGAGATGAGATTTAAAGACCAAATTGTGTAGCAGAGCTAGCCAAGGAATTTACTTCTCAATTGAGCTGCTGTGGTCCACATGCTTTCGTTCAAGAGTATCGGTTGCTTTTTCCTTTATTCTCTTATTTTGGGGGGGGGTGGCGAGGGTGGGGGAGGTGGGTAGAAGGTATTGTTGTGTTAGAACTCTGTATAAATGATCATTTTGACAAAGGAACAAAAGCCCTCATTCCAACTGGCACCATATTTGAAATCAAAGTCACAGCTATCATTATGAAGACCTCATTTCCTGGTGATTGATTTAACATAATTGCTTCTTGGAGAAGTTACCCTGGACAACACATCGATGCTGGCAAGGAGGGACAAGCCACACTCACTCCTCTCCCTCCCTCGAGCTCACGTCTCTTGGATCCAACGGGGCCATTAGTTGGAGGGAGCAGTTTGGTGAGCAGCGGTGCCCGTGAAATCTCTCCAAACAGTGTCACACTGAGCTCTTTCTAACTCTGGAAATTGGGTGTGAACCAGCCTCATGCATGGCTTGTGGACCAGTTGCTTCTGGACCACGTCATCTCACCTAGAATCCATGGAAATTTATAGCATCTTTTATCCCTGGGGACTAAGAGATTCAATTTAGTCTGCTGCTCACTTAGACAAGATAGGAAGAAAATCACCCCAAATCAATGGCAAAATCGACGCCTCAGTCTGGAAGGAGTGGTGCGATATTATTAAACTATTTCTCTTCCTCCTTCTATTACTACAGGAAGATAAGTGTCTCATTTTTTTCCCTCTCCTAAGACTCTGAAGAGAAGGAGATTCTGTATTTTTCTCTGTCATCTATACCGGGCTCCCAGTAACGTTTGTAACTTGAAAAGAAAATTCTAAATGTCTTCCCTCCTATGGGCATGGAAGCTCACTTCCTTCTGTGCAGTCCTTGCTAAAAATCAAGATTCTTGTCTCTGCACTGGTCCTTTGTAGCATTTGTTCAGCAAATCCTTATTGAGCACCTACTGTGTCCCTTCCTGTCCAAGTTGAGGCTCCTTCGCCCCTTCTGTCCAAGTTGAGGCTCCTTCTTGCCACGGAGCCAAGGGGCAGGGTTCACATCACTCTTATTTTGACCTTTAATTAAAAGCCCTTCCTCTCCGGGCACCTGAGTGTCTCAGTCAGTTAAATGTTGGACTCTTGATCTCAGCTCAGGTCTTGATCTCAGGGTCGTGAGTTGGAGCCCTAAGTTGGGCTGCACCTGGGTGTGGAGCCTACTTAAGAACAAAACAAAAAGCCTTTCCTCTCTAAAGTCTGTGTTGTCTGCCTTTAGCATCATTGTTTCAGTGAGCACAAGCTAACTGCTGTAACAAACAGCCCCAGGGGCCCCAGGAAAGGATTACTTCTTGCTCAAGCAGTAGTCCCATCTGAGTAGGTTGGAAGGGGTGTTTGGCTCCTTCCCTGCCCTGTGATCTTTGCTGTATTCTGGTCCTCAGCCTTCATTCATCTGGAGGCTCCTACCATCTTGAAGGTCTCCCCTAGACCCTCTGCATCAGGCCTGCAGACAAGGAAAGAGCATAATTGAAGAGAATTTTGGGTTTTTAGGTGCCCAAGTCTAGAAATGTTACATATCTCTTCTGCCCGCATTCCATTGGCCGGAACTGAGTCACATGGCCCACCCAGCTGCTGGGGATGCTGGCAAGCACATCCCCCTGGATTCCCAAGAGGGAGAGGAGATGGGATTTGGGGACTACGTAGCAGCACCTCCCCACTGCCGTCAGCTTCCACGTGGACAGCTCTGAGTGCTCCCCTCACGGTGCTTCCTGGTGGTCCCTGAGCCTTGCTCTCAGCTCAGACGGACACTTCAGTATCCTCTTCTCTGACCTCAGCATCGTGTCTCTCCATGCCCCTGGTCACCTCCCTGCCTCCAAAGACCTCTGTTTGGGACACGTTCTTACGGTCTTCGCCCCTCCCTTCCCTTCTGCGCTCCCTGACTCGGGCGCTGCTGAGAGCGATCACACACAAGTACAGGCATTAGTGCCGTTCCAGATTCCAGGTCGCCCAACCGGCTGGCTTGGCCAGCTCTTTCCGTTGTGCACTTGGTGATTATTGAAAGGTCTGTCACACCCCCGAAGCCCCCGTCTCAACCTTCATCCCCTTAACTCTCAGCCAACAGCTTTGTAATAGACGTAAGGCAAGGGAACCCTCAGCTTCGTGCTCTGCTCGCTCGTGACTTCCCCATTTGTTCCCGGCCCGCTTTTTATCAGCCCCAGGAGACGAGGTGTCTGCTCCCCCAACTCAGGGTTGGTCCTTTGTTCTTCCCACCCTGTCTTCTTCCTCTTCTTCCTCCTTCCATCAATTACCCTTTTGTTCTCTGTATCCCCTCTTGTCCTGGCTCGTTCAGCCTGTCCAGACACACTGATATTCTTTTATCTTGACAAAGAAGGTCTTCCATCAACCCAGCCACCCGCCTCTAGCTGCCACCCACTTTCTTGTGTCATCTTTCAAACAAAACTTCTGCAAGTAGAGATTCACACCAGCTGTTTTCATTTCTTCGCCTCCGATCACCCCCCGACGTGCGAATCCTAAACATCAAATCCAACGGGAAAATGTGTCACTTGACTGACGTCCACAGTATGCCGTCTGCGATGGTTAGTCTCTGCTGCTTCTCGAACCTTCCCTCCCCTCGCTTGTGGGACGCTTGTGCCTCCCAGTTCTCAGCCGTCCTTTCCGGCCCTGTCTTCCCAGTCTCCCTTTGGGCGTCTACCCGTGAAATTAGGGTTTCCCTCTTGTATTTCAGCAGCGTCCTCTTTCCCTTGTACTCACGTTCTCCCCTGGGGAGCTCACCCAGTCTCAAGGTTCTGCTTAGAACTTCAGTACTGAGTCACCTTTCTTTCATGGATGCTGGAATCAAATGTCCCCTCTCAGTGAGGATCTTCCTTGTTTGTCCTACAGCCACCTAAATGGAGTGGGTCTAAAATGGAATACCCAATGTCCCTTTTCCCTGACCTCAGCCTTCTCTGCCTACTCTGTTCCTCACATTAGGAAGAATATGATGGAGCCAAACCTCAGCCTCTCAGGCAAGAAACCTCAGCATCATTGATTTCTTTCCTTTTTTTCTAAGCCCCCAAATCCACTTAGTCACCAAGCCCTGCTGATTAGGCTTCATAAATATTTCTTGAATCCCTTCCTACCATGACGGGTCTCGTCGAATCCCTCATGACAACTTGCATGGACCATTCCAACAGCCTCCTTAATGCACCTCCCTGCCTCTGGTCTCCCTCCACCTCTCACCCACCTGACCCTGTGCGTTTATTTGCTTTCAACCCTTCAGCGGGCCGGAGTCCATTGCCCTTTACTGGCACTGAATACAACACGCGGTTACCTGGTACAGGTCAAACGTTCTCCTACAGGATGAGTCAGAACAAAGCAAAACAGCCATCCTGGGGCTGTGCTGTGCAAGTGGGTCCTTGTGGCTCAGGCTAAAATTAGTAGTGACAGCATCATATGTGGGTTATGAAAGAGCCGAATTTTAAATAACCTAGATGAAAGTGAAAAGAACTTGTTTCAACTCTGCTGCTGAAATTGTTTGATGACTCAAGAACCCTGTCTTGTGAATGCAGCCAACACTGGTGTCAAAGACCCAGAGGTGGAATCTGAGAACGCGCAGAAGCAGCATTTCTAAGTTAATGTGTTATTTTCTATGACGCTTTTTAAAACACGTGCATTTACGACTAAGTTAGTGGATTAAATTGTACAAATGGACATTTGACTATTCCATCCCCATCTGCGTCTTCAAAAGCTTTATATTCGGTTGGTCAGTTCCTTCCCTTTTCGCTGGGAAAATGGGAGACTTGCCCTATATTCGGAATTTGTGCGCGTCTGGGCAGTATTTATTTTAGTATTTTGTTTGGATTTTGTTTGACTCTTGGGCCGCCTCTTGACTGGGTTTGAGCTTGATAGCACCGGGCCTCTGCGACTATACCTGGTTAGTTCCCAGCGACTCTTGAATGAAACGAGCTCAGGGCTGATTAGGTCGGCAAAGCGATACCGCAGCATGGGACTCTGAGAAGATCATGCCTTGTGAGATGTGTAGAAGCTTCTGTTTAGGCCAGCAGAGGTTCCAGAAGGCCTTCTGAAAGACCCCTTGTTCCTAAATCTGAGTCAACAAGCAGGCGCCAACCCCCTCTGTTGCCTTTGGGTTCTGGTAGGTGGTTTTGAGCATATCTGTGAAAGATGCTGAGTTGAAAATTCACGTGTCAGAAGCCTGTACAGCCCTTTTCTTAGCACTGCGGTAAGATACCAAAGAAAGAGAAGGTGTATTTTAGAATCTTTGTGTACCTTATAATCTAATGGAGCCCAAAAATGTAGAAAAAAGTTTAGTCTCAGAGTCTGGAGGTGAGTGTAGAAGTCCTCTGTCCCACACACAGTATTTTCATCTCGATGTCCATGGAAAAATGATTCAGTCCTGACTCGTATGACTCTGGGAAGAATTTTCCAGTTCTTAAGATGGCTCAGTTAACAAAACTAGGGAAAAAATAAAAAGCCTATTTTTAGAAACCATGACTTGAATGCAAGAGAAATGCAGTTTCCAAGGCAGGACGGGAGCCATTCAGGGAAGTTTCATTTCTAAGTCCCCACCGGTAATGATCGAGAGACGATCATTATTTATTTTTCACAAGTACATTCCTGTTTGGGGTTTAAGTTTGCATTTAGTCAGGGCTGAAAGACAAATGGGAGCAGAGATCTGCTGAGGAGAGCTGGTATTTTTAATGAGTTCCCTCCCCCCTTTTCTATATTTGCTGTCACCCAGGCAAGCATGCCCACAAATAGCCACAATTTGTAAATTGTTCCTGACATATTTTCTGCTCTTTGAATTCCCTGAGTGCCTGCAACATAATTAGAAAGAAGCAATCTTTTCCATCAGTGATAGGAAAAAGGACATGGTTTCGGCATGCAAATAAGATGTTACCTAAACAGAAAATTATACGTGCAACAGCGACCGATCTCATCATGGAGACGGAATGGGAGCTGTTGACGGCAGTGGCCGCGGGGACCGTTCCTCCCTCTGCACGCTGACATTTCTGTCTGCTGCTCGCAGCCACCCACTATGTACACGGGCACAGGGAAGACAATGCAGACGAAAGAGCGGGACACAGAAGCCTCCGGAGAAATGCATGCAGCCTCCGCGGAGGGTTCCTTTGACGGGTCGGAGGCTCTAGAGTTGAAAACCAGAGTTTTTGATGTGCGTCTTCCGCCCTGTTGCAGAGCCCCACTTCTGCACAAAGCTAAACAGAAGAGCTAGACAAACTTTGCAAGCACACACCCTCTCATTTCAGTTGCTGACCAGTGGATGGATTAATTGGTTGATTCATTGATTCATTCATTCATCTACTCACTTGATGAGCATGTATTTGGTGCTATCCTAAACTCTGGGGAGAGAAAGGACTTACATCCAATGGGAGACAGTGGGGGACGGTTTCCTCTGGTTCCACGGGAAGAAAATAAAGCAGACTACTAGGATGGAAGTGTGACTGGGCTGGTTTTTTTCTTATATGAGGTGGTCAGGGAAGGCCTCTCTAAGAAGGCCTCTCAAAAGAAGGCTTTTGAGAAGAAGAGGGCACCTTTAGAGTATCTGTGGAGAGGGTATCCTGGTCAGAGGGAGCATCCTGGTTAAAGAAAGCATCAGTGAGAAGGTCGTGTTGCTGGGAGGTGCTTGATGTCTTTGAGGGACGGCCAGGACACCGGTGTGAATAAGAGGGACATGGAGAACAGGCAGCCAGCACTGTGGACAGGTCTGGGACCACTAGGGCCTTCAGATTTCATTCCAAGTACAACAGAAAGCCATCAGGAGGTTTCAGTCAGAGGCATTACATGAGTTGGCCCAAGTTCTACAGAACTGACCTGGTGGCCGTGTGGGATCTGGAAGGACAAAGGTGAAATCCAGGTTACCGGTTGGGAGGGAATGTTTGCAGTGGAGGAGAGGGTCACTCGGACGGAGGAAATAGCAGTGGAGTAGAATATTAAAGTGATGGGAGGTGTTGATGGATGAGGCTGTGAGGGAAGGAGAAGGACGGAGGCAGACTCTTAGGCTTTTTGGATTGAGCGACTGGGTGAATGGCTGGGGGAAGAACAAGTCTGGGGTGGGGAGAGTCGGGAGTTTTGTATCTGAGATCGTTCTTAAATATCCACATAGTGCAGTTGAACAGGCAGATGGAGCCACGACTTGGGAATTCGTAGAGATGTCCGGGCCAGAGGTGAACACTTGGGGATGTTGAAAGCCGTGGGGTTGGCTGAGATCGTCCCAGAAGCAGGTGTAGGCAGGAGAGAGGGAGGGCTGAGGACTGAGCACCAGGGACCTCCGTCCCGAAGTCAGCAAGTTTGAGAAGACCCCAGCAGAGGAGGTTGATGGGGAGTGGCTCCCGAGGGCATAGTAATGCCAGGAGGGGATCGTGTCTCAGAAGCCAGATGAGGAATGTTCGAAAAGGAGGGTTTGGGGGCCACGTGAAATGTCGAGGGGACGAGCAAGATACAGTCTGGGCAGTGACCGCTGGGTTGGGCCAAACGGAGACCAGTGGTGACCCTGACAAGCGCGGTCTCACTGGAACGGTGGAGATGAAGGGCTGATAGGAGAGGGTCAAAGAGAGAAGGAGAGTTTGACAAGTGAAGACAGAATATAGGAGATTCTGCTGAGGAGTTTTTGCTGTAAAAGGGGCAGAGGAATGGAGTGGTGGCCGAGGGGCTGTGGCATCGTGGCAGGATTTATTTTTACAAGGGACCTGTTATGGAAGGCGTACACTCATAGAAGTAATCCAGCAGAGAGGGAGAAATTGATGACCCAGGAGAATTGTTGGCCACGTGAGAGGGAATGGGGTGAGAGTGAGGATGTCTGTTTCCTGGGGGCGGAAGGCAGAGCAGATGGTGTGGACACGGGAACACGGGTGCACTTGGTAGGGACACGCTGAGGAATTTTTCTTCTGATTTCTCAAGGAAGTCAGAAATTAAAAAAAAATATCAACTGGGAGGAAGGAGGATTGGAGGACTGAGGAGGAAGAAAGCATATAGTAGATTCCTTTGGAAGTGGTAACATGTCTTCTCGAACAAACTCTAGTAGAAATTCCAGCCAGCCCAGAAAGCTTTCAAACCAGGCCAGACACCATGCCATTACGTTTTTCCCAGCCCCCTTCAGCTTTCTGGGAGAGATGCGGAGAAGGTGGAGGGATGACATTCCTGAGGCATGTGTGCGGGTGTATGCCTAAGAGTAGGTTGTAACACAGGACCACTGCTGGATGAGGAGGGAGGTAAGGACACAAGGTGAGCGTTGGAAGTAAAATAGTGGTTGGGCCAATGGAGTAGAGGTACCAGTGAGACCAGAGAATTATTGGATGGAAGGTTCAAAAGAAAGAGCTGGAAATATAGAAGGCGGGTGGTTGGCTATCGGGGACGCCTCAAATTGACATTTTGGAGGCAGTTCCTTTATTAGTAATACCCTTGGGGTTAGCGGGCTGAAACAGTGTGTGGGACAAGTTCATTGAAGGCGAGGATGAGAAAGTACCAAATAAGGGACTGAAATCAAGGTGTCAGATGGTGTATCCACATGAGCCAGGAACACTGACATCGTGAATTATGAATTAATGATGGTGCTTATATCTTCAACAAATGGAGGGAGGGTCTAGGTGGGAACTGTATGATTGCAAGAGGCGACCTTTTAGCCAACAGTATGAGAGGGTGTGAAAAGGGGCCAGCACAGTTGATGGCAGCATTGGAAGAGGTTCACAGCTGCCTGGATGTACCCAGTGCTTGAGTTGAATAAATACGAATCTCGAGCATATTGGAAACACTGGGATTTCAGGCTCCATAACAAGCAGAAGCTAAAGAGTCGCTGGTCTGAAAATGTTGGAAAAATCTAGAAGTCGGTTTGAGAATCTGAAGCTAGCTTCCAGGAAATGATTTCGATAACATATGAGTATCGTCAGAAGTCCTTGAGTCAACTAGATAAGAATTGCCCTGTTTTGAAGGCACTCTAGAAACATATACACAAAATCATTCAAGTGCTAATAGTACTTGTCTGGTAGGCTCATTCGGTTGAGAGTCTGATTTCGGCTCAGGTCATGATCTCACGGTTCGAGAGTTCGAGCCCCACGTCGGGCTCTGTGCTGACAGCTCGGAGCCTGGAGCCTGCTTCGGAGTCTGTGTCTTCCCCTCTCTCTCTGCCCCTCTCCTGCTGGTACTCTGTGTCTCTTTCTCAAAAATAAATAAACATTAAAAAAAATTTTTTTTAAAAGCTTCAGTTTTAATGCCTGAGCATCAATTTTACACCATTTCAATGTCACCCAGGGGCACGCCTCAACTAGCTCAGTCATCAAGAAGGTGCCATTCTGGGTTGTCTCTGATTTTCATCCAAATTTTTGGCAACAGCCCTCTGCAGCTTTAGAGAGGAGTTGAAGAGGCTGCCGTATTGAGAACAGAGAGCTGGCACAGACAGCTGTGATACCATCCAGGCCTGAAGCCCAAGTGTACCCAGATTTACACCTGTTAACAGTGCACAGAGGGGCCGATAGTTAACAGCAGAGCCCTGGACCACGTTCTACGCGGGTTTCGCTCACATCTGCCTCTGCTTCCATAGAGCCAATCTGCCCAAGTGACACGTGGCACAGAGATGGACCCTCCGTAATGAATCCTCCATCCTTAAGTGGATAATTCCACTTAAAAGCGTCTTCTGCCTCAAGCAGCCTGTGAAATCTTTCATCAGGAAAAGCGGTCGACCCTCTCCTGCTGAAGTCAGACATTATTCCTTGCCAGCGATTCGAGCTCCCGATGAAACTCAGACTCCTAGATTAAATGGTTGTAGTAAGTAGCTTGAATGAGTGAAACAGCAGAGCAGGCCAGCTTAATAAAATGGTTTAAAGATATCCCTGTAGAGCTTCAAATCTCAGGGTCAGTCCTGGAGGAGTCAAGGCAAATACAAGCAGAGTAGTAAAATGAGCGATGTGTTCTGGCATCCTCAGAGTTCGGAGATGTCTTTCTGATCATGGCTCTCTGACTTTCTGGGCTTTTCCCGTCTCCCTCTCACTTGAGTTGTGGGTATATGTATGTAGTGTGTCTCTTAAAGAAAGAGTTCAGGGGCGCCCGGGTGGCTCAGTCGGTTGAGCGTCCGACTTCAGCTCAGGCCATGATCTTGCGTTTCCCAAGCTTAAGCCCCACGTCGGGCTCTCTGCTGTTAGCACAGAGCCTGCTTCAGATCCTGTCTCTGTCTCTGCCCTTCCCCCACTTGCACTTTCTCTCTCTCCAAAATAAATAAACATTAAAAAAAAAGAAGTCGAAAAAGCGGCCGTTTTGATCGCTTCCTTACAACGTCTACTCTGCAGTGCTCAGAAAATGTAGTAGTGTTATTATTGACCATACTCACCACCTCTAGCCAATGTCTTGGGATGCAGGAATAAAACGGACTAACACATCCTCGCTTCTTCTTTGGTGGGAACTAGAGAAGAAATAAGTAAGATCCGGCGCTGCAGGAGAGAAGCCAGTTCTGCAGCCTGTGAGGCTCAGCACACACACTTATTTGGGCAGCTCGGATGTTCTCACGTATACCAGAGCAGATTTTATGAAATTAGGGGCCTCTCTTGTTTTGAAGATGACGGAGAAGGCGTCTCCGTACCATTTCCATCGGCCACTTGCACGGTTCTCAGTCAACAGCAGGTGTGGTCGTATTTCCCAAAGTGATCCGTGCAATACAGCTCCACGAGATACTCATTAAAAAGAATGCAAGGGGGGAAAAAGATTCAGCAGTAGAATAAGTTTGGGAAGTGACATATATTATGTTGTCTTTTGACGGAAGAACAATGCCCACTTAGAGGCTCTGGAAATCCTCCGGTAAAGAGACTTATTCGACGTAACTGAACTCAGGCTTTTGCAGACACTTTCTTTTTTTTTTTTTTTTTTTTTTTTTTTTTTAATTTTTTTTTTGATGGTTATTTATTTTTGAGAGAGTGGGAGAGACGACGGAGTGCGAGTGGCAGAGGGGCAGAGAGAAAGGAAGACACAGAATCCGAAGCAGGCCCCAGGCTCTGTGGGTCGGCACAGAGCCCAACGAGGGGCCACGAACCACAAGATCATGACCCGAGTCGAAGTCGGGATGCTCAACCGACTGAGCCACCCAGGCGCCCCCTCCAGGCACTTTCAACAGCTTTACTGACCTCCACTCACGATAAACAACACGGGTTTAAAGGGCACAATCTGATGAACTTAACGCATCTGGATGCCTGTGAACCCGCCCCACGACCCACGTAGTTCCTTCTGATTTTCTGATTTGTATTTCACGGTGTGGATATGTCAGCGTGTCTGCACCTTCACTCGCTGACACGCATGTAGGTTGTTTGCAATGTGGGGCCGTTACAGACAAGGCTGCAATGGACGTTCGCGCACAAGTCTTTATATGGACACACGCGCTTTCCTTTCTTTCGGATGCAGACCCGGGAGTGGAATGAATGGCTCCATCACGTGGGAGGTGTCCGTCTGACTTTTTACGCACATGCCAGGCTGTCTTTCCAAAGTGGTTCTGCCATTTCCTGTCGCAGTCAACCGTGGGTGAGCTCACCAACACTGAGTATGTTCGGTCTCTCTAACTTTAGCTCCCCAGGTGTGTACTCGTACTTCCTTCTGGTTTTAATTTGTGTTTCCCTGGTGACTAACAGTGTTGAGCGTCTTTCCGTGGGCTTACGTGGCGTCAGTGTCCTCCTCAACTCAGGGATTCCACCAGGCTGTGCCTAAGGTCCCTCTCCTTGCTCTGTATCCTGCAAACTCTCAAGACGGCCAGCTGAGAAGGTCACAGGGCTCACTCTGCTCCCCTCCCTCAGAAGTCACCGTCTTTTGTTGCCTGTTGCCCAGTTGGAAATGGTTGTTTCATATATTTTGTCTGTTTTTTGTTTTGTTTGCTTTTGTTTTAGCTGTTTCAGGTGGGAGAGTCCACCCAATCCCTTTCATCCCATCCTTGCCATAAACAGAGGTGTCTAAACATATCGCTTATGTTTATTTGACCGTGAAAATCAGTTTCTCTTGTCTGCTTTGTAATCCCACGGGACTTTTGTTCAATGGAACGCATATTGGCAGAGATGAGATTATATTCATATCCCTGGTCAGGGAGCCCTATGATTTCAATTAATGTGCCAGATTTATTTTAATTAGAGTTGCAGGAATACTTCCTGACATTTTCATTACATGAAACGTATGTGAATGTACGTTTCGGGTTCCTACACCAGGTTTGAAATGGAGACAGATGTCATCTTTTCCATTTTAAAAACAGGGAAAGAATGTCACACACGTTTTTAATGAACAACTCTCAGGCATTCTGATCCTTAGCGAATACAGGTCTTTATTCTGTTCATGTTGGAACCTCCATGGGATGTACCTACCACTAGGTTTCGGGACCAACGTGGATTTGGTCTCTCATCCATCATCATACTGCCAGCAATGTGAACTTTGTAAAATGGCAGAATCGATGCAATATGACTTTTCTATTTAGAAGCTTAACATTTCCAACAGTTGTGGGATAAAGTCCAAGATCCTCAGCATGACATAAAAGCTTTTACTCTCTGTGTCTCTTCCCTCTTTGTGACATCGTCTCTTATTCCCCCCTCATGCCCCTTACATTCCAGCCACGCAGGGCTACTCTTATTCCAAAAAGAGTGCCCCAATCCTCTACATTTTCTTGCCTCTGAGAAATGTTCCTTTTGTCTACAGAACCCCGTGCCCTTCAAGATGGTTCAGGCATCTCTTCCGATCTTAAGGCTTCTTTGACTTTCCAGGCAGGATCAAGCATTACTTTCCCTTGCTAGTCTCGTGCTTTGGCAAACCCAACACCTGTGTTACCGTTTCGTGTGAAAACTGTCTATCTACTGCTCTCCCTTTCCACCTCGTGCACTAGATACTGGGTCTTTTAAAGGCAGCCACCGGGTTTCTGTCCATCCTTCCGTCGCCAACATGCCTTCGACAGTGGCTAGAATGCAGGGACCCTCAAGGATTAAGAGCACCAAGAACATATCTTCTTCCTAGCACAGACCTAGACTGTCGGAGAATCGGCGAATGTAGGCAAAGCCTCCTAAAGTGTGCCTGCCAGTGTTAGGTGATGGGGTGAATCACAAAATGTCATCAGGCAAAGTCGGTAAGTCTGCTGAGAAGATAGGTTTAGGAGTCTGTGCCTGACGCCGTGATTTTCTGCAGTTCAGGACAGCATCCATCCGGGACCCTCGCTCAGGCAGCATCACACCTGTTCCATTCTGGGCTGGACGGGGGCCCGGCATGTGTCTGTGGGGCATGTGGGGACAGCTGGTCAGTATGACCAAGGCTTCTCAGGGTTGTTCAGAGCCATTCATTCCTACGGGCCACGCGCCTCTCCCTGGACGGTCTGTCCCAGAGGCGATTCAGCTACGTTGGGTTTTACGTCCAAGTCTCTCGATGCCCTCCTAAAATTCTCACAGAATGAGGTGGTAGTTTGGTTGTGGTAAGATTTGTTCCTCGTTTTGGAAGAGGATGTGCATTTTGGTATTGAAGTTGGTCACGATGATTGTCCAGCACAGAATATTTTGCTCTGTGTTTAGCTCTAGGATGTGGGGTAAGGATGGGGTCCTACTGGCCCAGGACCCCCTCACACGGCCTCCTCCTGCTTCCCTACTACCTTTGGTCCCTAAGACAGGAGATGACAGCCCAGGATTAATTAATAACCATTTGGAGTTGCAAGAAAATTTTGTGTATACATATTTTCTAAGGGGATGGCTAGTACCTTTCAGCAAATTTTCATTTTCTTTTTCTTTCTTTTTTTTTTTTTTTTGAGAGAGAGAGAGAAGGGGGGAAGGGCTGAGAGGGAGAAAGAGAATCTTTTTTTTTTAAGTTTTATTTTAATGTTTATTTATTTTTGAGAGAGAGACAGAATGCGAATGGGTTAGGGGCAGAGAGAGAGGGAGACACAGAATCCAAAGCAGGCTCCAGGCTCTGAGCAGAAAGAGAATCTTTTTTTTTAATTTTTTTTTCAATGTTTATTTATTTATTTTGGGACAGAGAGACAGAGCATGAACGGGTGAGGGGCAGAGAGAGAGGGAGACACAGAATCGGAAACAGGCTCCAGGCTCTGAGCCATCAGCCCAGAGCCTGACGCGGGGCTCGAACTCACGGACCGCGAGATCGTGACCTAGCTGAAGTCGGACGCTTAACCGACTGCGCCACCCAGGCGCCCCCAGAAAGAGAATCTTAAGCAGTATCCACGCTCAATTTGGAGCCTGACATGGGGAGATCATGAGATCATGACCTGAGTCGAAATCAAGAGTTGGATGCTTAACTGAATGAGCCACCCAGGCACCCTTTCAGCAAATTTTCAAAGACCCCTGTAATCACAGAGAAAGTTAAAAGTCACTTTGTAGGGATGAGATGTGGGAGCTGTCTGGGGAAAGATGGAAGTTAACATCTATTTGGCACCCTGTTGATATGGTGACAGGCACCAGCAGGTGATCTGCCCTTGCTCTTTGAGACGGTGAAATCTAGGAGCCTAGTGATGGGTCAAGGTGATGTCCTCGGGCAGAGCCAAGGGTATAAACACAGAATGATGCCACCACCGGAGGGTTTTTTTTTTTTTTTAAAGAGTTCCTATTGCTCAGACTCCGTCCTCCAATCTCAAACTTCTAAGACTGTTGTCAGGTGAAGCTAATCTTGGTCTTTTCAAGAATCCACTTTGGAGACAGGAACATCCGGGGCTCCAGAGATTCAGATTGACCGCAGGTACTTCTGACGGACCCAGAACCAAAGCGGAAACTCTTGATAAATAGAACGGGGTTTTCTTTTTTAATCCCGGGACCGTCATGCTTTCTATGATGGATGAAAGAGCTACTCAGACATTGGCATTTCGCACCTCCAGTTTATCTTCCTAATTGAAATGTAAGGAGCAACAGTATAGGCCACTTAAGATGCGCAGAACATTTAGAACAAATTCATTATTAAGGAAGAGTAGGAATTACTTCAAGCCTGTTTCCAGAGGGGGGATGGGGAACTAACCATGGCAGAAAGGTTTGGAAGTGAGAATGGAACGGGAGTCACTAAAACAGGGAGAACAAGAGAGACCCCTACCCTTGTATTACCTCGAAATGCCACTGCTGCTCTGTGTGGGTCCACAGCTCTCAGCTGGGCCATACCTCCATGGACTTTGAAGGAGGATTTCTACCGTCCAGCAGTGGAACGAGTATGATGGGCACTGCCCACCCACCAGCCATTTAGGAACGAGTTTTAGGAAAGAATCAAGAGCTATGAGTCATTCTCCCATTTATCTATGTGAAACTGTTGGAAAAAGCAGCTCTTGAAGCTACACATCTGTCCCATCTCCCGAGGAATATGAAAGCATCAATTAGGTGACGGCTTTGCTGCCCTCAAGTTGTCCTGGCGAAAAACCACCAATGAAGCCCTAAAAGTTCAGTCTCTGGATTCAGAGAATATTCTGTCATTTTAGATACATCCGAAAAAAACCGGAACAGGGTCAATCTTGGTGACTTCTTGAACTCCAGCAAATATGTAAGCAGAGAAGCTGATTAGCCTTCTTCTCTTTAGGCTGTCTATTCCAAGAATATGGGTTGCATGTGTCCAGTACATTTCAGTCACCATTCCTGGCCCTGCCCTCAGGGCCTGCAACCCAGTGGTGGAAACAGATATTAAATAAACTCGTGGGCATAGCTATCACTTTTGAGGGCTATCATGATGGAAATAAGCAAGGTACTAAGGTCAGGACCAGAAGGAGATCTACTTTGTTTATTTCTTTCCTTATGACTGAATTATTTTCACAAAAATGATGTATGCTCTTTGTAGACATTTAAGCAATATAACAAATCCCAAGAAAAAGTCAAGAAATCCCCTCCAGGTCTCACCTTCCAGGGATGATCAATATAAACGTTTTGTAACCACAATTCTAGACATCTGTCTCTGCGTATTTATAGGTAAAAGGATGGATGAATGGAAAGAATTTAATTAACATAGGAAGGGGAGTATGTGCTATTTTAAGTTTTCTTTTTTTCTTATTTTAGAGAGAGAGAGCACACACACATACAAGTGGGGGGGGGGAGGGGCAGAGGGAGAGAGAGAATCTTAAGCAGACTCCACGCTCAGGTTCGATCCCACGACCCTGGGATCATGACCTGAGCTGAAACCAAGAGTTGGGATGCTCAACTGACCGAGCCACCCAGGCGCCCCTCCCTGCTATTTTAAAATAAGTATTGAATTTCATTAATTTTGAATTTAGCTGAAGCAAAAGAAAGCATAGCTAAAGGAATTGCTAAACTTCAGATAAATATTTTTTAATAGAAGGTATTCATTCATGGAAAACATATAAAGGTAAGAAAAAACTTGTATGGGAACCACTTGTATACATTTTTTGACAAATATGTTCACTTGCTGTTGGAAAATAGGAGTGGGATTGCTGGGTCAGAGAAGATGTGTATGTCGTACTGTATAAGAAACTGCCAGACGGTTCTCCCGGGTGGCTGTCCTCTCTGACACATCTACCCAGGTGTGTGGGAGGTCCAGCTGTCCCACACCCTTGCCAGCATTTGGTGTTGCCAGTCTTGGTAGCTTTAGCCATTCTGTATTGTAGTGCGTATGAAATGGCATCTGGGAGTTATCCTTCTATTTCCCCGATGACCGAGACGTCGAGTACATTGCTATTTGGGTAGATTCCTGTGAATGTCTGTTTAAGTCTTTTCCCATTTTTTTTTTCTTTAATTGGGTCCTTTGTCTTTTTCTTATTGATTTGTGAACATCCTTCATATATTTATTCTGGATACGAGTCCTTTGTTAGATGTATGGATTGTGAATCTTTTTTTTTTTTTTTTAAATTAATCTGTCTGTGGCATGTCTTTTCAGTTTTTTACTGGTGCCTTTTGAGGAGAAAGCATTTTAAATTTTGATAAGTTCTTAAATTTTTTTTAATCCAGTTGTTCTTTGGGGGATATGTGCCTGTTGTATCTTCTCTAAGAAATCTTTGCCTACCCTGCTGCTTTGGATTCTGTGTCTCCTTCTCTCTCTGCCCCTCCCCCCTTGTGCTCTGCCTCTCTCTGTCTCTCAACAATAAATAGATGTAAAAAAAATTAAAAAAAGAAAAGAACTCTTTGCCTATCCTCAGGTTGTGAAGAGATTGTCCTATATTTTCTTCTAGTTGCTTTATACTTTTAGCCCTTACATCTTTAATTTTTGTATATGCTGGGAGATAGGGGTCAAGATATCAGGTTTCTTTCTTTCTTTCTCTTTCTTTCTTTCTTTCTTTCTTTCTTTCTTTCTTTCTTTCTCTCTCTTTCTCTTTCTTTGTTCTCTTTCTTTCTTTCTTTTCTTTCTTTCTTCCCTCTCTTTCTTTCTTTCTTTCTTTCTTTCTTTCTTTCTTTCTTTCTCTTTCTTCTTTTTCTTTCTTTCCCTCTCTTTCTTTCTCTTTCTTTCTTTGTTCGTTCTTTCTTTCTTTCTTTCTTTCACTTTGTTTCTTTCATTCGTTCTTTTTACATATTGAAATCCAGTTGCTCCAGCACCATTTTTGGAAAAGATTTTCCTTTCGTTTTGTCAAAGATCTACTGGCCACCTGAATGTGAGGCGGGTAACAGGTTGGATCTGTAGCTCTAGCAGGACTGTGCTGAGGGTCCAGGTCTCTTTGGCAAACTGCAGATGGCATGTGCCTCCCTTCCAGGCGGCAGGGCTGTTGCTTAGGAGGGCTCTTAACTACTGCTCGCTTCCTCTCAGCCCACATTCCACCCGTGCTTGGAGATTACGGGGAATGGGGCATACGCAGGCTGGGAGAAATCCCAGGACAGCTCTGAGAGCTCACCATGTTCCACGGTTAGGAACAGTTGTGTCCAGTGCTCACAAGCGCAGTCAGAATGCCTCCAGCCTGAATTAGGACACCCCCGTTCAGAGAGCTGAGGGGGAGTTCCCTGCCCCCTCCCCTTCTCTGCTCTTTGATCATTTCCTCCCTGTGACACCATGGTCCTTCCTCATTTGTGAACCCCATGAGGAGTGCTCTGTCTTGCTTTCTCAGGCCCTGTACCCGCTACTAGTGGGGAGAGGGGTCTGACAGCAGACAGGGATGAGGAAATGAATGAAACCCAGCATCTGCCCAAGCCATTGCTGTGATCGAGACCCGTACTTTGTCTGGGGGCCGGTTTCTGATACTCTCGTTATTCTGGCTGGATTCTCCCAGAGAGAACTCCTGGAAACTGCCTCCCACCCAGAGTCCAGCTCCCGTGCCCAGTGTTCATTGGCTGAAGCCCCAACTTCCTGCTCCCCATGGCTCCCTGTGGTGACTGTCCCCAACTCCTGGCTGTGCTCTCGGTGCAGGCATTCAGCAGAAAGTCACCATCCCACCATCGCAACTGTCTCGAAAATGGTAGGGTTGATCGGTACAGAAGCTCTTGCCCACCATCCGTTTCGTGCCAGCTGTTCGTGACTGTTAAGGTCCTATTAAATTTCCTCCCACTCTTCTCTTTCCCCTTTTCTACCGGATAAACTGGGAGAAGAACCTCAGAGAAATGGTTAGGCACTTGTTTGTCAGTTGCCCCTGGCTGATGATCAGCGGAGACACTTTTAACGACATACCTATTAGATGCCACACAGGAGGAAACGTTTTCGTGGACGGCTCTCTACCGAGTCCCTCAGAATTATGTTACGGACCTGGGCCAGAGGGTTGGATCATCTTCTGTCCATTAGTTGCAAAGCAGTTTGTTGCTCTTTGGAGTTTAATTCTCCTCCTGACAGTTACCTGGAGAAATCTTATCACCGCTGATCTTATCACCATTGTTGTTATTTTGAAGATTTCTCCTTTTGACTAGATCTGCCAGAATGAAGCCGAGGTACCAAGAGGCATTTGTTACAAACATTCAGAACTAATGAAATGGGAAACAAATGTAGAGGCACTGAATAAGCACGAATCACCATTTCCGATGATGCCCGTTCTCTGCAAAGGCTGCTGTAGCAGGTTCATGCTGAACCCTAGACTGCGGGGAGCATGAATATTCTTGGGATTTCCAGACCTGGATTTCTGCTCAGAGGTGAGCCTTTAGAGAGGCACAGCCTCACTGCCTTTGGGTGGGTCCCAGCAGCATCTCTGCTGAGTTTCCGTGGAGGCGGGGCAGTGGGGCGCAGCGGCCAGGAGCGGGCACCACGGCCAGGAGGCAAGACCTGGATTCCTGTGTGACTCTGGCAGGAAGGCAGATGCAGAGCAGGACTTGATAAGGGGGGGACAGTGACTTTTGTTCCTTTGTTGGATGTCCCAGGGATAAGAGGACGGTTGTAGGTAGTTGTAGGGTTTTTTTATTTTTGTTTATTTATTTTTGAGAGAGCGAGACAGGGCATGAGCAGGGGAAGAGCAGACAGAAAGGGAGACACAGAATCCACAGAAGGCTCCAGGCTCTGAGCCGTCAGCACAGAGCCCGACGTGGGGCTCGAACTCACAAACCACGAGATCATGACCTGAGCCGAAGTCGGATGCTTGACCGACTGGGCCACCCAGGCGCCCCGTAGGTATTTCTTTTTTAATTGAAAATAAGACCGTGCAAAATATAGCACACTTACACCATCCTCTCCAACCTTTCCCTTCCCCTACGCTAATTCTAGCTTTTAGTTTTTTTAATGGAGAATTCATGGCACCATTTGCCACCATCGTGGGAGGCTTTGAGATTGACCCCTTTCCTTAACCTGATCTTTGCCCTATCTTCCGGTCCTTTCTTTGCGTCCTGCGTCATCTGTCTCATTTGTTTCTCAACCTACCCATCAACCAAAGAGGTTAAAATTCAAGGTCAGCTCCGGAGCATGGTCTGTATTTTTCTTGTAATTGGTTGTACACCTTACACAGGTTATTATTTAAGGGGACAAGGGACCCTTACCGCCACGCCTGCTGGGGTGGAGCCAGCCAGTGACATAAAGTCTAGACCTCAACTGGACTTCACATGTGGATCTCCAGGGCCAGAAGCTGTCCTTGGTTTTCAGTCCGTTCAAGGGAGGTTTTTAATAACTTGTGAATTGGGAATACCTTCTGAATGCTTTCTGAAGCCACTGAGAGTCATGAATACCTTCTGATCCCATGATAATAGTTTTTAGAGATATTTTGCCTCTTTGAAACAGACTTTGAAATCCATTCCTAAAGACTTTTTCAAATCCTGGCATTTGAGGAACTTGTGCTTTTTGTTTTCTGACCACTCCTGAGATTGTGTTATCCCTTCTTTTCTCTGCATCGAGACTTAATTCTTCCCCCCTGGGAGGTTTTATGCATAATGTTCTTCCTTCATTTGTAAATGCTCCTAGTGCAAAAGAGAAGCTCTCCATCTGTAGTGATGATCTGTAGTGATGATGAATACCTGATCCCGTTTCAACGATACAGGTTTTAAAGTTCGTTCGTTCTTTGATTTATTCAGTAATTATTCATTGAGCATCTATGGGTCAGGTATTGGGGATACGGCCTAAACAGATTGACAAAGCGCCCTGCCCTCTGAGCTTGTGTTTACCATGGGGAGCATATGTGATAAAGAGGTAGGACATGTAAGAGCTAGACTGCATGAGTGCTGTTTGAAGAAAAAAGAAGGCAGGAAAGAGGGTGCCGGGGCGTGCTGATGTCATAAGTGGATATTGAGATTGCTCACTACAAAGATGGCCTGTGAGTAAGGGCCTGCAGGAAGTAAGGGGATGAACCAGAGGGATGTCTGGAGCAAGAGAATACCAGATCGAGACAGAAAAGCAGAAGCCAAGGCCCTGAGGTCGGAGAAAGCTTGGCATGTTCAAGCTTGGGGGGGAGTGTGTAGGCTGGGGAGGGTGTGTATTTTTCTGAAATATGCCAAGAAAATGTACTGATGGGCTACCATTTCCCTGAAACTTACAAGAGAAGAGAGTGTCACGAACTCCTTCCACGGTAGGGGCAAAAGCCGACAGTGTGGGTGTGATGGAGCGGAAGTGTCTCCAAGAGTGTCATTCATTGCCACGGAGGAGCCCCGGTTCTGGAGAGGAGGGATCGATCGCCTTGTGCCATTTTCAAGATGAAGACGGTCCAGCCACTTGCCCTTGGGGTGCAAACACGAGTCTGCCACGAAGCTGGAATAAAGTGTGGACTCTGTCCACATCCATCCTGACTCCACTGAGTGCATCTGATGGGCTCCCAGTAGGGGATCTGAGTCCCCGGGGCTAGAAAAACCCCTCTCATCGAAAATTACCTGCGGTCTTTTCCTCCTGCCCAGCTGCAGAGTTTTTTGCATTCCAGTTATCTCTCGTGGATAAGTGTGGGGAGAAGAAAAATAATTGATGCATTTCACTTGGGCGTCGCAAGCCTGTCACAAAGGAAAGGTCTGGACCTCTTTTTTCCCATTTCAGTGTGACGCTAACAAGAGTGAAAAGCATTGTATTTGAGGGTCTAATTGGCTGCCCTTCAAAGGAATCAGGGAAATGGGCCCGGTGGTAAAGCCACCCAGATTTTTGCCTTGTGAGTTACCGTTCAAAGACTCAGCGGGACAGGTGGTCAGGAAGCGACACTCGGAGGGGCCGAGGGGGAATGGAAGCAGGCCTGGAAGAGAGGGCGAGAGCAAGGTGGTCCGATGTGAAAGGCTCAGATGATTGATCTCAAAGCCTTTTTTGGCATTTTCCTTCAAAAGCACACCCCTGACACGCCCCAGCTTTCCTCCATAAAACTCAAGACTGGAATGTCTTTCTCAGATGCGTACAACGGTCTTTGAAAGTGTGCGAATGGCTGTTCTCCCTTATCGAGACGGGGATGCTTTTCAATCTTTTAGTGAGACGGTACTTAATTAGGTTTTTTTCCTAAACCAGGTGCAGCATCAACTCACATTATGCGTTTTCTCTTAGCTCACCTCCTCACCAAGGTCCTGAACGTGCTGGGGGCCCGGCCGGGGCCTGGGGGCTTATTTCATGGCTGTGGGTGCAGGGACATTGAAAAGGTTTCTGTAGCCTCTAGCTTTCTGTGATTGTGGCCTCATTAGCACTATATTCTAACAAACACAGTCAAACGTGTAGAACTTAGTAACGTGCTCCCTCAGCCCTTCTCTACTTGACTTCGGTTTGGAGGCTGGGGGAAGTCAGCCCCCGAGAGGAAGCCCAGGGCTCCTGCCCCCTCCCCTCCATGAGCATTCCACAGTTGCTCCTCATTTATTCTCTTCTCGACCATCATAATCCAGCCTTTATATCCACCCAGTGACCTGGACATTTTGGGCCACGACAGAGCATGAGATGATGTCTCAAGAGAACAAAGAGGAAAACGTCCAAGTTTAACTTTGACCCCCACAGGACGAGGTGCTAACACAGTAAGCGTGGGAAGTGCTCTAAGGAGAAGGGAGGACGGGAGTTAGGGAAGAAGCCCTGACTGCAGGATGATCATTAATAAATGAACATGCACAAACTGGGTAACCGTCCAGAGCGGCGTGAATGTAGGACGATGGGCACGTGCATGGCGGTGAGTGTGGATGCGCGTGTGTGTGTGTGCACACGCATGTGTGCATACTCTAGTGGAAGGTGAGCAAAGGAAAGGTGGATGGATCGTAGAGCATTTGCCATCACTGGATTTGAATAGCTTTTCCATAGATCTCTATCTTGCTTTGCAAGTTCACTGGCACAGAGCCTCAGGGGCGGGGCGGGGGGGCGCTCCAGGATCCCTCTGCCCGCCGATGAATCCCTCAGGAGGGTGGTGGCTGTGTCCAGAAAGGCGGACCGTTATGAAACTGCATCTTTCTCCATCTGGCAGCTCTCCGGAACATGAAAAATGCTCCACTTTGCCTGGGTGTAATTAAACTTAGGGCTGAAGTTTTACCCTGCAGCATTGCTGGTAAATTCAATAATGATGAATTAAGTGGAATATTTACAGCATTAATGTGAACAGGATTTAAAATCATATATACAGTTCACTTAATTATATTCCTTGTGACTTCCCTCCACCCTCAAAATGTTATTTCAGCATGCAGCCTAATTGCAGCAGCTTTTCTGTCTCAAAATAGCTCCTGTCTCTTCTTTTCCTGCCTCCACACTGATTTGCTCTCTGTATTTGTCTACGATCCTGTTGGAGATATATTTGCCTGCCTGGGTTTTTTGGTTGTGAGGTTCCCTTTTTTTCCCCCAGTGTATTCAATCTGCAGCCACTATAACATTTCTCAGCTTCATTTGGGGGTATAAGATGATTAGGCTATGTTTTCAGGGACAATAATTAGAAATGACGGGGTCCTGAACTCTCCAATCTGTGTCCTCTTTGCCTTGTTCACAATTGGTCGGAGACCCTGGCTGGGTTCTTTCTCCTGGGGAGGGGCCAGGGTGGGACCCTCGAGAATACAGACAGTGCCCCTGGTGGCCACTGTGCCCTCTCACCCGTCAGGAACGCTTCTGCTCATCTGCCATCTGGACTCTCTCTTTCCTCTCAGACTTGTCCCTGGTGGTTTCCTTGGGAGCGAAGGTGAAGCTGGTCAATTTTCTGTCCGGACTGGTAACTTCCGGCTCCTATCTCAGCCACTTCACCGGCACAACGGGGGGGGATTTTTTTTTTTATTTATTTTTTCAACATTTTATTTATTTTTGGGACAGAGAGAGACAGAGCATGAACGGGCGAGGGGCAGAGAGAGAGGGAGACACAGAATCGGAAACAGGCTCCAGGCTCTGAGCCATCAGCCCAGAGCCCGACGCGGGGCTCGAACTCACGGACCGCGAGATCGTGACCTGGCTGAAGTCGGACGCTTAACCGACTGCGCCACCCAGGCGCCCCAACAACGGGGGTGATTTATAGGACCTTGAATTACCGGGAAGCAGTCTTTTCCCCTTTCCCCTGGTGCCTGAGCTTTGCTCAGCATCCCTGTGACAAATAGGTGCCCAGGTCCCATCCTCTGAGTAGCCAGCCTTGCCGAGGGGGGAGCTCTTCCCGGCACTTAGGCAACCACATCGCAAGAGGGAGCTGCTTGGGTCTGGGGTGACAGACAGTGAGAAGTGGCCCAGCACCCAGCAGGGCACGCACAGTGGACTCTGAACACGTCTCTCTGCTTTGGAGCGAATAATCATCCGTGCTCCCTGGTCCCAGAGGCTTGCTTTCCCCGGGCAAACGTTTCAGTGGTTATTTCTGACCTGCTGTTCTCTGGTTCCACGGACAGCTGCCAAGACTTTATCACAACTGCGGCTTTTGTCTTGATTCGGGCAGTAGCCTGTGGTTGAAGGGGAGGGGAACCCACTTCATACTAGCTGGAGGAGGAGGAGAGAGTGCATCTTAAGGGCACAGAATCCAGGGGTGGGGAGATGCCCCGGGCCTCTGGGGAACACTGGGATTAGGAAGTGGGAAGCTGACGGCAGGCAGGCAGTGTCTATTCATTCCTCTCTGCCTCCCCGCCCAGGCCTATCCTTTCTGCTTGCCATTTGCATCCTGCAACCTGCAGGCCCGTTTTCTAGCTAGAGCTGTGCCCACCCCACCCCCCACCCTGGCTCCCAGTCACTGTGCCCACAGTTCAAGAGAACAGTCCGAGAATCTGGCAGAGTGGGTGAGTTGTACCTGCCTGGTCCCCTTGACTGTCCCTGGGGAGCAGAGTAGAGCACGCCTACCCCAGGCTCTCCCTCTGGGGGTGCCTGTGGGATGTGGGTCTCGGCTTCTAGCTCCCTTCGCTTTAGGACTCTGTCTGCCGGGTGGGACCACCGGCCTCCCCCAGCGCTGGGACAGGAGCGAAAACACTGATCTGGGGCATCGCTTTCCCTCTCCCCCTGCAGATCTCCCAGGGACAGGCATCATCGCTGCAGCCAGGGAAGGGGGATTGCCGAGGATTTTGAGAGATAATTAGGTGATGGACATCATAGGCTCATTAGCAGGCCAAACTTTTCCCATTAAGAGACAGGTGGGGCTGCAGATCGGGGCTTTGGGCCCAGCAGCAATGTTCTCTTTGGAGCCACTGAACGGTCAGCCAAAAATCTGCCGGGGAGTGCAGCCACGGGAGTAGGGGGAGGGGGTTCTCTGTGCATCTGGAGAGCATCTGGGGCCATGGGGGACCATTCTCTCCCCTCCCTTTGCTTGGGCCTGGAGCCAAGATTGAAAGTGGGTGAGTGGTGATTTGGGGGTCTACTCGGGATGCTTTGCAGATGAATGAATCGCCTCTGGGCACACCATTCTCAGAGGTAAAGCCAGGAATCATTTCCTGCCTAACCTTGTGCCACCCGCCCCCCCCCCCCCCATGGCAATTATCCTGAGACCCTTGCAGGTGGCTAACCCGAGTCTGGATGGGAATATTTACCCAGTTGTCCTGTGACAGGATGCACCCGGATATTGTGTAAAGGCAGAGTGTTCAGAGGTATTCTGCGGTCCTGCCTGTTAGGGAGGCATGGAGGGCGTTTCTGAGGCCTCTTCAGGGATGGACACCACAACCAGAGAGAGTTTCACATGAATACACCCGTCTTCCAGGACCCAATTGTGAGTGTGGTCTGCTCACTGCACCCCCCCCCCCATTAGAATTACTTTTAGTCCCTATTGAAAAATGTGTTCCCTTCCCTCCTTTCAACCTATTTAGGTAAACAGGGGAGGTGTTTTAAATGCAGATGTAGAAAAATCTGCAGGTTATGTTAAACTAAAAAAGCCAACTACAAAGCTGGAAACAATATAATTCCTTTTGAGTTAGAAAAAGAAAGGAACTATTGGAAAGGATGAATGTCCTGGTGTTAATGTGATATGTGATATTTTTTTCTGGAAGAATGCATCAGAAGCTTGATCACTGGCTACCTTGGAACGAGACACTTGGCGGGGGGTGGGGGGAGGGAAACTCCTGGTTTTCATTTCAACCTTTTCTGTTTGCATTTCTAACCACATACCTCTGTTATTTTCATGCTTTTAAATGCCATCAGGGATTATCTGGGCAGTGGGATTACACACCCATTTTCTTTTCTTCTCTATGCTCTTTTCGTGTTAAGAAAACCAATTTTTAAAAACGCACTTCAAGAAGATGAACCTGCCACCCGCTGACAGTAGTGGATTCTCCAGGGAGGGAGCCCAGGGTTGCATATTTAGCACGCACTCCAATATCCCAGGATGCGGCAGATCAGAGAATGCCACCCCAAAACGTACCACTGGCATATCGATTATTTGGAGCAGACGCTTGAGGAACAGCAGAGGCAGGAAGGACTCTCTGACCTCTCCCTTCCTACCTAAAAACATGACATAGGGGCGCCTGGGTGGCTCAGTCGGTTAAGCGTCCCGACTTTGGCTCAGGTCACGATCTCGTGGTTTGTGGGTTCGAGCCCCGCGTCGGGCTCTGTGCTGACAGCTCAGAGCCTGGAGCTTGCTTCTGATTCTGTGTCCCCCTCTCTCTCTGCCCCACCCCTGCTTGTGCTCTGTCTCTCTCAAAAATAAACATTGAAAAAAGAATAATAAAAAACAAAACATGACATAAAATTTCCTGTGAGGAACGTACCCTCCTTGTACCAGGAAGGGCAGAAGTTCTGTGCATCGCCAGAGATGCTTGTCATCCTGGAGAAGTGCCCACGAGGTGCCCAGTGAAAACAATCCTTGTCTCCTATCGGTTCCTCCGTGTATTTATTTACCCTCCCACAGTCTGTCATCCTTCAAGCCCAGTTCCCCTTGCTTTTGTCTTGTTACTTCTCTACAAATCTGTTGCTCTTTGTTTAGATGCTCCATAAGCCCCAAATTCTAATCACCCCTTTGAGTTACTCATCACCCAGCTTCACCCACGTATGTATGTGCTGCCCACGTTAATAAACTCTGTTTTTCTCTTGTCAGTCTGTCCTTTGTCTGTTTAATCTCCAGGCCCCAGCTGCAGAACCTAGGAGGGTGGAGGACAGGTTTTCCTTTCTCTCCTGTAAGAATCTGATGCTTCCCAGATCCTTGCAAATGGACATTTTGACAAACAGCAGAGCAAACGTTGTCTGGTGATTTTCTTGTCCCTTTCACTGCTACCACTTGGTGATGGCGACGCTGGGGCTCATTGCTTTGGGGGTGCCTACTCGCGATGCACATTTCTGAGCCTAGCCCCAGAGAAATTGTTGGCGTCCTATTCAGGAACCAGCTGGAGAAAACTCTTTCAAAGAGCTCATGGGATGAGGCCAGGCTACCTGGCTGATCTCCCTATTTCAAGGTCAATTTTTTGTAATCATGGGAGTGAAATCCATTGTATACACAGTCCCCGGGATTATGCAAAATGTGCACACGAGTGGGGAAGGGGGACCTTTGGGTGCTATCTTTAGAATTCTGCCTATCTCATGAACGCTGAAGAGAACTTTTCAATTTTTTTTTTTTACCATTAATATGATGTTTCGTAGGTAGAGTTTTGATAGATATCTTTTGATAGATACTAAAGATAGTCTCTTTTTATCCACAGTCATTTTGCATCTATGTTCTTTTTTTAAATATTTATTTATTTTAGAGAGAGAGAGAAACAGACATAGTGCGAGCGAGGTTGGGGCAGAGAGAGAGGAAGACACAGAATCCGAAATAGGCTCCAGCCTCTGAGCTGTCAGTACAGAGCCTGATGTGGGGCTCGAACCCATAAGCTGTAGATCATGACCTGAGCCGAAGTTGGACGCTTAACCAACTGGAGCCACCCAGGCACCCCTGCATCTATGTTCATAAGTGAGTGTGGCTTAAAATTTTTATTTATGTTTTGTTTCTCTGGTGTGAATATTGAGGTTACACCAACATCATCCAGGGTCGAGTTGTCTTTCTTCCCCTCCCTCCCAACCATTCATCCTCTGGAATTATTATTCTTTGATAATTTGATAGTGTAGAGGAGGGGGAAAAAAAAAAACAAAAAACACTTTACCTCTACTGTCTTATGTTCAGTGCCTGGGACCTGTGAATTAAACTGACAAAAGACAGACTAACAGGAGAAACACAATAAAATTTTATTGTTAATTTTATGTGCATGAGGGCTCCACAGAAAAGACCTGAAAACCCAAAGCAGTGTTTAGGATTGAGAACTTATATACCATTTTGACATGGGGTCAAATTACTAGGCAAATTACTAGACAAAGAAAAAAAAATCTGAGCTTCTGGGGCCACACATTGTGGGGGAAAAATATATGGGGGAAACTAATGGTGGGTAAGGATTATTTGGTAAGGTTTGTGATGCAAACCAATCATCTCTGGTGTGTTCTCTTTCTGGTACAGGGAGGGGCAGGCACCATTAGGAATGGCGATTTATATTCTGCCCTTAGGCAGAAGGGGAGAAGGCAGAGAGTTCTTCCTGAACCCGCTGTTGCTCAATTGCCTTAAGCTAAAAATAATCCTTACGCCCAAACAGTGCATTTGGGATCCCCTTCAATAGTCTCTCAGTACTGCCATTTTGCTTCTAATATGTGTGTGTGTGTGTGTGTGTGTGTGTGTGTGTGTGTGTGTGCGCGCGCGCACATCACACTGCACACCAGAGGCTGTGCACCTTGGAGACGTGCTGGGGATGGTGGTATGACGTTACCCAAGACGGATAGCGCTTCTCCCTCTTTTGTGTTGTTCTTTCTATTTGCCACCTATTTTCTCCCCTCTTTTGGACTTCATTGAGTATATTGACCTTTCTACACGACTTTCTTCTTTTTTTCCCCCACGCTTTATTTGTTTGAACGTTTTAAATTCACTTTCGTGTTTGTGGCTACCTTTGACGTTTTAACAGGGATAGTAGACTTAATGATGTTTGAAATTAATGAGTACCTCTCTCCCCTCCTCCCTAGCAATCTTTCAGGGCCCTGGATGCTGTAACTTGCTTTACCCCGGCATCGTCCATATTAGTTTTCTAACATTTTAGTTCTACCTTTTTTTTTCTGATACCTCCAAGTTAGTTACTAGTATTGTTATTGTTTTATTTTTTTTAACCGTAGATTTTATTTTTTCAGAGCAATTTTAGGTTCACAGCAAAATTGGGCTGAAGGTTCAGAGATCCCTCATATACTCCCCGCCCTCTCTCATGCACAGCCTCCCCCGTGGTCAACACCCCCAGACCAGAGAGGTACGCTTGTGACTTCTAAAGAACCTTTGTGGACATATCATTAGCACCCAGAGTCCACAGTTTACATTAGGGTTCACTCTTGGTCTTGTACATTCTTTGGTTTTAAACAAACGTATAATGCCATGTATCTGCCATTACAGTATCATGCAGAGTATTTTCACTGCCCTAAAAATCCTCTGTGCTCCTCCTATCCCCCCTCCCCACCGACAACCACTCCTCTCTTGACTGTCTCCATAGTTTGATTTTTCCAGAATGCCATACGGTCGAACACATACAGTCTGTGTTCACGTACAGCCTTTTCATTATTGCCTTCTTTCACTAAGTAATAGGCATTTGAGGCTCATTCATGTCTTTTCATGGCTTGATAGCTCGTTTCTTTTCAGTGTTGAATAGTATTCCCTTGTCTGGATGTGCTAACATCTGGATGTTTATCCATTCACCTGCTCAGGGGCATGTCGGTTGCTCCAAAGTTTTGGCAGTTATGAAGAAAGCTGCTATAAACATCCATGTGCAAGATGTTGTGAGGATGTAAGTTTTCAACTCCTTTGGGTGAATACTAAGGGGCGTGATTGCTGGATCATCTGGTAAAAGTATGTTTGGTTTTATTTTTTTTTTTTAATTTTAGAGAGAGAGAAAGAGAGAGAGAGTGGGAGAGGGGCAGAGAGAGAGAGAGAGAGAGAGAGAGAGAGAGAGAATCCCAAGCAGGCTCCACACTCACATGGAGCCCAGTTTGGGGCTCAATCTCACTACTTTAAGCCCTGAGCTGAAATCGAGGGTCAGATTCTCAACCGAGCCACCCAGGTGCCCCTATTATATATATATTTTTAATTTTTTTAATGTTTATTTTTTGAGACAGAGAGAGACAGAGCATGAACGGGGAGGGTCAGAGAGAGAGGGAGACACAGAATCGGAAGCAGGCTCCAGGCTCTGAGCTGTCAGCACAGAGCCCGACGCGGGGCTCGAACTCATGGACCACGATATCATGACCTGAGCCGAAGTCGGATGCTTAACCGACTGAGCCACCCAGGCGCCCCACTCAGGTGTCCCTATATTAGCTATAATTCTATTCTGTATAAGTTTGTCATTTATAAGCCACACTTTCTTGATAACTGTAGCTTTAACATAAATCTTCTGATTTCAAACAATGATTAAAAAACTTTGAATAAGCATTTTGATAACAGTTTAATAAGCATAAGTGAGTCCTTAATTTAGGATCCTCTAATGATTCAGGATCTTGTAATGCTTTAGAGCCATTATCTCATTTATTCAGCCAACACGTTTAATAATTTCTTGACATTTACCAGACATTGATTATTTTTATTATATAAGACCACGAATGGAGATAGAAGGAATCAGAATAAACCTAGATTGGGGGGTCTATATTTTTCTTCTGAAAACCTCTATTAAAAAATAGAAAATAGACCTTTAAAATAGACCTTAAAAATATTATTATTATTATCATTTTAGAAAGAGGGGAGAGGCAGAGAGAGAGAGAAGGAGAGAGAGAATCCCAAGCAGCTCTTTGCTGTCAGTGAAGAGCCTGACGTGGGGCTTGATCTCATGACACTGGGATCGTGACCCGAGCCAAAATCAAGAGTCGGGTGCTTGACCGACTGCGCCACCCAGGCGCCCTCCCCCCGCCCAACTTTTAAATTTTAATGACATCCTGCTTATCAATTCCTGTTATTGCTTTATATGATCAGCCGTTGCGTGTATTTTCCAGCAATTCTGCCCATTTCTTTGTTCGCCATCGTTCCACGCTTCACACCCCTTTCCCTTTTCTTTCTTCCTTTATTATTTCCTTACTCAGGATCCAGAAGGATAAACATCTCTTCTCTCATCTAAAAATACCTCTATTTTGCTCTGACTCTTGAAGGAAAAACTGAGTTGCATCTAAATGCCTCGGTTGACAGAAAGTTTTATTTCCTCTGGCACGTTGACAACGTCATTCCGAAGTATTACTGCACTTCGACCGCGAGAGTTGTGTTACATGTCGCGGTCTCTGTGAGCGTCACAAAGACGTATCCTGCAGCGGCCTCCTCTGTGTTTTCTGTCTTTCCCTCTGGTATCATTTTCATTTGTCTTGGTGTTTCTCGGTTTCAGCATGGTGGGGCATTGTAGGTGTACGTGTGTGTGCGGGTGCCGTTCTGCGTAAGACTTGGAGAGCTCTTCTTTTCTTATCACTCAAAGACTTACCTCTTTATTTAGTTACACATTTATTTATTTATTTTTGCTGTTGCTTTTATTTTTAATTTTCTTTTCTGTTTTCTTTTCTTTATTTTTATTTCTTTTACATTTTATTTAAATCCGAGCTAGTGAACATCCAGTGTGATGATGGTTTCAGGAGTAGAATTTAGAGATTCATCCCCTACACGTAACACCCAGTGCTCATCCCAAGTGCCCTCCTTAGTGCCCATCCCTCATTTAGCCCATCCCCCCACCCAACACCCCACCAGCAACCTTCGGTTTGTTCTCTGTATTTAAGAGTCTCTTTTGGTTGCTGGGTGGCTCAGTCGGTTGAACGTCCGACTTCGGCTCAGGTCATGATCTCGCGGTTCGTGAGTTCGAGACCCACGTCAGGCTCTGTGCTGACAGCTTGGAGCCTGGAGCCTGCTTCCCATTCTGTGTCTCCCTCTCTCTCTGCCCCTTGCCCACTAGCACTCTGTCTCTCCCTCTCTCTCCCTCTTAAAAATAAATAAACATTTGTATAAAAAAAAAAGTCCCTCATGGTTTGCCTCCCTCTCTATTTTTATCTTATTTAAGCTGAATACTCATTATTATTATTATTATTATTATTATTAATTTCTGGGAAGTTTTTAGCAATTATCTCTTCTTAGCAATTATCTCTTCAAATTTACCTCTTCCTCATTCTTCATTGTCTTCTGCAGCACTTAATAGATGTTTATTCTATGCTCTTATATATCTGCCCCACGTGTTACACTTTCCTTGATGTTCTCTATCCCTTTATCTCTCTGTGGGCTCTTCTCTGGTTCATGGATTAGACACTGAGCTGATTGTCACCCACTTTTTAAGTTGACTGTTAAGTTTTTTATTTTTTATTTTTTTTAATGTTTATTTATTTTTGAGACTGAGAAAGAGCGTGAACGGGGGAGGGCCAGAGAGAGGGAGACACAGAATCTGAAGCAGGCTCCAGGCTCCGAGCTGTCAGCACAGAGGCCGATGCGGGGGTCGAACTCATGGGAGTGTGAGATCATGACCTGAGCTGAAGTCAGATGCTTAACCGACTGAGTCACCCAGGCGCCCCAGACTGTTGAGTTTTTAATTGCAATGACTAGTTTTTATTTTTGAATTGTCTCTGGCTTTTTTTTACTGTGTCTGCTTCCCTTTGTTACAGCTCGTTCTTTCCTTACAGTTTTGATTTCTTCTTTTATGTGTTTCGTGTCTTTAATGCCAGGTTAGGCATATTTTATATTTTAAAGCCATGTTTCTCCTTGGTGCATCATGGACTCCATTTGTCGGTGTGTTGTTTTCTCGTAGGCTTTCTAACTTTTTATTTTTAGTATTTTATTTATTTCTGAGAGAGAGAGAGTGTGAGTGAGGAGAAGGGCAGAGAGAGAGGGAGACACAGAATCCAAAGCAGGCTCCAGGCTCTGAGCTGTCAGCACAGAGCCCGACACGGGGCTCGAACCCACGAAGTCAGATCATGACCTGAGCCGAAGTCGGACGCTGAACCGACTGAGCCACCCAGCGCCCTGGCTTTGTAACTTTTCAGACCAGTACTTCTCTAGTGGGGTGTGCTTTCACTCGAAGGATTCCCAAGGCCCTGGATCATGGGAGGACCTTCAACATGGTTTTGCACTTGCTTCTGTAAGACCCTTTTATAGTGATGTTAGCCCGGAACTGATTTTTACAGTGATGTCCAAGTCGGGGTTTTCCCAGCCCAGCAGACACTAGAGACTCAGAACCCTGAACGATTAAGGTGAAAGCCCATGGTTCTTGTTCTTCAAACAGTTTTTCCTCCAGGAACCAGGCAGAAACATGTAATCATCCTTTTGTCTCTCTGTGCAGCTGGATGGATCTTTTTGTCCTACTTTCCTGCCCCCTTCCACATAGGGACAGAATTTCGTGAGCCTTGCATTTATAGACTCTCACCACCTGCCTCGTGTGGCACAAGGCCTCCTCTTTGCTGCATGAGGACAGTAACACTCAGAACCCGTTAATGGGGCCTCGGTAATCCCTAGGCAACATCTGAACCCGAACCGGTTTTGGTATTTAGGCTCTGGTTTATAGCTTCCTTGTCATCAGTGATCCCTTTTCTTTGTTGCAAGCTCAGATGTGCATTTAAAACCCTTTTGTTTATCGCATCCGTCATTTCTAGGCATTGTGGAGGGAGATTTTGGTTGTATCTTAATGTTTAAATCTTGCTGGAAACAGACCTGTCTCTAGGAGAAATGTAAATTTGCACAGCCGTTGTACCGTGTCCTGTCTTGAGTTGTTCACGAGGTCCGAGGTGTCCCAGGCTCTGCTAGGCAGCAGGCAGTGCCCCTTACATACGTGTCCCTTCCCGGAGCTTCACGATGCGTATCTTTTTTAAGACTTGTGACTTGACATTTCCGTAATGTTGACAATGAAATGAAAATGCCGATCCGCGTTCAAATTCGACAGGACTGATGTAAGTGGCAGGTCAGGACTTCTGTTAGGCTGTTCGGCAGGGAGGGAGGTTTTGAGTGGGGACTCCTTTTATGAGTGGGGAGTACATCTGTAACTATTTTGGGGTTGTGGGAGTGCTTGCCTTCCCAGTTCACCTTGCAGCTCCAGGTGTTTTCCATATGCACCCACCATACTCAGGACCAGGAGGGAGACAACTCAGCATTGCAGTAGGTGGGGGGGGCGGGGGGGGGGGCTGGAAAACTCTCCTGTTAACCCTTTCACCCTGGTGCCCTGGGTGCCCAGGGAGGTGGTTGATGGTGAGGCCAGCGCATTCCTGAGAATCTTTTTGGCAATCAGTTTCCTTTGAGATGGATAGGCTACTAACAGGAAGGAGTAATGGGATCTTAGGCTCTGCTTGAGAGTGGTGCTTGAGGGGGAGAGGAGATTCTGCTCAGTGGTTTATCAGAAGTCTTATCTTGGTGCATGATTTTCTTTTTAGGGGGAAGGGGATACTTTAAAGCCACTTGGTGACATGAACGGACAGAGGAGAAAGAGATAGGAGAAAATCTAGGATGAGCATTAACTTCCTTGGGGCTTATGCTAAAGTGTCGCCCGGGTTTCAATTAGCAGAGCACCTCCTTCCCCATTCCTGGCAGATCAGCGGTTACCATGGCAGCAGGCACACTGCTGTCTGTATAGCCCACCCTGTGGCGCGCCAGGTCCTGTTTGCTGAGCCCAGACCTGACTTCTCCGCAGGCTCGGGGTTCTACTGGCATCGAGTGGGACAGATTTTGGTGGGGAGGTGGTTTATGGTTTTGAGATGTGCCCGGCAGCTCTGTCTCGGTCGGATATTCTGTTCCTGCTCCCGTGCTTCCGACTGGAACCTTACACGCGAAGGCATCACAGGCTGTCCCGTGGGCAAGCACACCTCCTTGCCACTTCCCTTGGACCCTCACCTGGTGTCTCTCCGTGGGTTTCCTTTGGTTGGCTCCTCCTGGAACAGGGTTTCTCAGAATGGGTTCCGTGGACTTTCCGCCTAGGCGCTTATTCCCACGTTCCTGGTTTGGCGAATGAGGAAGATTGTGGAATCTGTCATTCTAATAGAAATTATGAGAGGAGGGGATACACCCCTAAGGGGATAAGTCTATCCCGTTTGGTGCAAGGTGAACAAAACTGGTAAGAGTCCTAAGTAGGATTCCTAGTAAACACCTGTCAAGGAATCTGGGCTGGACATAACAGCCAGGGAGTCCATTCTCAATGGGCTTCTTTTGTGTTTTTCTGGATCCCTCTTTCTCCTCTAAACTATGTTCCCTCGGGTGCCTGTCACACCTTCAAACTCCGGAGCCCTGCCCAGTTCTCCCAGAAGTTCCAAGCAACTGCACTGAAGAAAAATACTTTTTTTTTTTTAATTAATGTTTATTTATTTTTTGAGAGAGAGACAGAGTGCGAGCCAGGGGAGGGGCAGAGAGAGAGGGATTCACAGAATCCGAAGCAGACTCCAGGCTCCGAGCTGTCAGCACAGAGCCTGTCATGGGGCTTGAACTCACGAACTATGAGATCATGACCGAGGCTGAAGTCGGATGCTTCACTGACTGAGCCACCCAGGTGCCCCCCAAAAAACTTAGTATGATTTTTGTGGAAGTTATCTAGGCGATCCTTCTTTTTAAAATGTTGTTTTATTATAACCTGAGACCTACCTTCTTAACAAATTTTGAAGGGTACACACACACGTTATTGTTGACTTTGGTACGATGTTATATGGGAGATCTCCAACGGCTTATTCATCTTGCTTAACAGATATTATGCCCACTGATTAGTAACTCCGTCTTCCAAAAATACAGAATGCTTTCACCCATTTGGGTGTCATCTTTGGACACGGGCCAGGCTTACCTTCTTGGCTTCTCTTCAATTTTAGTATATGCGCTACTGAAACGAGCAGGTTGGTTGATTTGTTTGCTTGCATACGTATGTACGTACGTGTGTGTTTTTGCAAGTTCAAGTTTGAGAACCACTGCAGAAGACTCTGCTTGGCCTGGCCTCAGTTAGGTTCTTGTACCATCCAGTGGTTCCCAGCCTGTGAGAGTCACACACACACACACACACACACACACACACACACACACACACGCATACGGCTTCAGCCCTGCACCTCTCTTTGTGGTGAGAGCTCCCGTGTCATTTGACATAATTGACATTACATTTGCCAGCCCTGTTTCATGGTGGTCCTCTTTTTTTTTTCTTGGGGCCTGAGGGGCAAAGAGAGAGGGAGACAGAATCCCAAGCAGGCACCATGCTGCCAGCACAGAGCCTAGCGCGGGTCTTGAACTCATAAACCGTGAGATCTTGACCTGAGCCGAAATCAAGAGTCGGGCATTTAACCGACCGAGCCACCCAGGTGCCACCACATTGGTCCTCTTTCACATTCGTGGTCCGCCGTAATCCAGACATCGCCTAGAGAGAATGTCCTTCTGAAGCCTTCGTTTTCGGCAAGGCATTTATTTTCTGCTTTTGGCGGAAGCTGAAGGAGTACGGAGCTCTCAGCAGCCACGTCTCTCCCTTCCTCTGAACCCCCGCTGGATGGCATTTCCTTTCCCACTAGGAACCAAGCCATTCCTCACGGTCCCCTGTGGTCACGTGAGAAGGTCTCTTCCCAGCCTGGCAAACATTCCTGCTCTGCCCCATTAAATCCTATTCGTTTCACCAAGCAGGGTCTGCCCTTGAACATGAGGGCTGCCTCACTCGTCCCCACACTGTCCGTACTGGTAAGCCCCACTCCACGTGGCTTCCGATGGCTTTTATTCCTGCTGTCTCAGAACCAGGTTTTGTTTCGGTTTGGTTTTTTTTCGCTTTGTGCTTTAGCTTCAAGCGACCTCAGGTCAGTGCAGAAAGCTCCCTCTGTCAGTCTTCTCCTGTCTGACCCAGCCCTTCTGCCTCACAAAGCAGAGGGCTCAAGAGCTAAGCTTCCCACACTGGGGTCCACGCGGGGCGTCCTCCACGGCATCTGGGCTTCTCGGCATAGTGCCTGCCTGGTGTCCTTACACAGAGACAGACGCCCTCTGAAGATTTGGGGTAGCCCCTAAATCTTAACCAAAAATGGTAGAGAAAGAGACTGTGTTTCCCTCCTGGGAGCTACATTTGTTTCCGGAGACCAATTTTCCTCCTGGCCCTTCCCCTTCCTACTTACGTTGATGGGAAATCTGGGGAGTAAGGAATAGTGCTCATTCTTCTCGGAAATTAGCTGTTGGGTGCTATTTCAACGATCCAGTTTCCAAGGTGAATTTCTAAAAATTATATGTGTACATTTTTTAAAAACATTAAATTTTAAAATGGAAATTTAATGGCCTAATGAAATAGCATTGAGTATATGATATAGTACATAGATCATGTATGTATTTATGCACATGTGTGCACATGTAAAGTTTATCTGCCTATCCATCCATCTATCTGTCTGTCTATCTATCTATCTATCTATCTATCACAGTTTTCTCTGGATAATAAACAACCACCCAGCACACTTTAGGGATGCTAGTGACCTACTTTGTCCCCATCTCTCTGGTTGTAACATTTTTTAGGAAGCGCAAACTGGTATTAATGTTAGTCTAAGTAAACGACATTAGATGAAAAATCTGCTATTCAAAAAAGAAAGAAGGAAGGAAGGAAAAAGAAAGAAAGAAAAGAGGACAAAATTACTTTGTAGTCCAAAGCAGAATAGACAATCTTAAAGGGCACCAAGCCCTCTCCGAGTATTGATGGAAAGTCTCTATTACCTCTAGCAGCTGGTGACCCTTCCTGAAAGTTGAAAATGTTGACATGACCATGAATCTTAAAAGGCTGTCACTTTATAGCCAAGACTGGGCTCAACTCTGCCAGCACAGAGTATTGGGATCTGAAGGTATTTGAAAACTCTGCACCAAATCCTATCATGATCCATTTTTTTCTGCCCCTTCATGGCCTTCTGCACTTTTGGGCTTAAGTTAAGAATGGATTAAGTGTACTAGGCACATCATTAGCCTTCCTTTTTTCTTCTTCTTCTTCTTTTTTTTTTTTTTTAGTGTTTATTTATTTTGAGAGAGAGAGAAAGAGATAGAGGGGCAAAGAGAGAGGGAGAGAGAGAGAATCCCAAGCAGGCTCCCCACCATCGGTGCAGATGGGGCTGGAACTCACCAACCGTGAGATCATGAGCTGAAACCAAGAGTTGGGTGTTTAACCAACCGAGCCACTGAGGTACCCCAGCCTTTGATGCCCTCAGCCAGCCTGCCAGCCTCTTAGGCCGTGTCTGTCTTACTCCTCCCTGCCCATACCATCCATCCACCTTTGACTGACAGCCCCCAGGGGAAGTTTGGGAGAAACTACCAGACCACCTCAAATCAAATAAATTGGTGATAATCTGCATGTGGGCACACATGTGCATATTCTCTCTCTCTCTCTCTCTCTCTCATTCTCTCTCTCTCTCTCTCTCTCTCTCTCTCTCTCTCTCTCACACACACACACACACACACACGCACACCTGCACATCCTGAAAAGGTGAATGAGAGGAACACTTCTGGACTCACAGCCATTGTAGCTTTCTTCCCCATTGATCCTGGCAAGGGAAACAAGTGGCTTCTGTGTCCGAATCACTTTTCCCCATCTGGTGAATGGGGACGTGGCGGAAAAAGTAGCAGATTGGTACAAGAGCTGCTGGGCTTATTGGCCACGTGCCCATCTGGTGGCACCAGCAGATTTTTCTGTTCACAGTCCACCCCCCACCCCCAAGTCCTACCTTGGCAGAAGTTTACCCAAATACGATGTGACTTTGTGTTCTTTGTACGATGTGTTCTCTGTGGAGAGGACCCATGAGTCTGGAAGTGTGGATTTTCTTTGTTAGTTGGGACTCATTCTTGTAGAGCTGGGTTCTTCTTAACCCAGTAGGTAGCTGTGCTGAAGTTTACCTTTGCACTCTCCTAAGTGTTTCTTGAACAGATTAATGGCAGGATAATATTGCCAGGGAAATAGTTAGCTAATTAAGACAACAAACTTTTGGAGACAAACATTTAGCTGCATTTACATAATGTGTAAAGTATTTGCATCTCGATGTGCTCATTGCTCTTTGCTTAGAAGCCCAGGCTGATTGGAAATGAGCCCACCCGACCCATGAGTGTCCTTGACATTGGCTTCACCTTAGCGCCGCGCTGACAACAGATTCATTGCTACCTATCAGCATACAGGTGCTTCTGCCCATCGCAGGTTCTGTCTTAGAACAGACTTGGTCCCGACCACGTCCTGTCCCCCAGAAAAGGGACTTTCTTTGCTGACCCTTGTGGAACACAGTTCCCTTTGCTTCCACCCTTGATCCGCTGGAGCATCTTCCTGGCAAGCGCTTCTGCTGAGGTGCAAGTTGTCCACTTGTCCCACCTCCACATAAGCCCTTGTTGTTCTTCATGTTGCTGTCGTGGAATCCGATCAGTGTCCTAAGGCTTCAGTCTTGGTGCGGGAGGCCTTCCTTGTGGCAAAGGAGAGGAAGGCACAGGAGGACACCTGTGCCTACCTGTACACCCTGCCCTCCTCCTAGCTTCCTTCAGGCTCCTCCCTTCCCGAACCTGCTCGTCTCTGGATAGGCTTTCAGACTGGGGTGACACGAGGGTGGCCAAGGACCAGGACCAGCTGGATTGAGGAGACTGGCTGCTTCTATGGGCTGAGTGGTTAATGAGGCCAGAACTCATGGCCAGGAGACCATGCAGGGAACTGGGGATTTGCATGGGCAGCGAGCACTGGGTGGGAAGGCGGACCCGAGTCTGAGCCCGCAGGCCAAGTTCAAGTCCTCTTGGCCTTCGAATGTCTGTTCTGTTTGCAGCCCGGGGTGACGTGTACAGAGCCACAGTCACCCGAAGCAAGCCAGTTACTTTGCAATTACGGGGTTCTTACAGACACCAGGGTTCAGCAAGGCTAGGAAAATACAAGGTGCCCGAAGAGCGGAGACTGTCACGCGTGCTCGAACGTGGGTGATCTTGGAAGGGACCAGCCTGGCAGCACGGGCTGATGAAGTGGGCCATTCTCAGAGCCCGTTGCCAGGAAAGACACTGATATCACGTGATCCAGCGGTTCTCATATGCCGGCCGGCCCGTGGGCCGGCAGCAGCAGCCCCACCTCAGAGCCCACAGAGATGCCCGTGGGCAGGCTCCTCCCTTGGGACATGCGGACCCACTCGGTCTGCTGCCAAGACTGGGAATCTGGATTTTTAAAGCTTTTCAGATAATTCTGATCAAGGCCTCTTTTCAGAAGCACCAGTCCAGTCCTTTCAGGAGACTTCCAGGGCAACAAAGCTCCTAGAGCAGGTGTATCCTCCCTAAAACCTCCTGCTGTCCCCACTTGGGAGTGAGCACAGAGGATCCGTGGCCGCAGTGCGTGGTGGTCAGATGCGTCCTCAGGCATCTGCATGGTAGAAGGAGGTGTTCGTGCCCCTGGTGCTTTAGAGAATTAACGGGTCGGGGGTCTTTGGGTTTTGGTGGAGGTGGAGGCTCCCCTGGCAGGGAAAGCTTGTGGCGGTGCGATGCCGGGGGGGGGGGGGGCGGGGATCAGCCCCAAACTAGCAGTCAGGAGCCGGGGGCTTGACTCTCGGTCCTGCTGTGAACTGGCAGTGTTACCCTAGCGGGATCACTCTGTAGCTGAAGTTTTCTTATTTCAGTCAGACCTCTTTTGATTGCTGGCGACAGGAATCAACTCATCCAGCTGAAGCCGAATCAACTTTTATTTGGTCACTCATGGGGAGAGGTACTGAAAGCTCACGGAATCAAGGGGAGCTTCAGGAACAGGCCTCGGGCTCTGAACAGTGAGGGCGGTACCATCAAGACAGCCTCTGCACCCGGCGCATTTCCTTGTTCCTGCCCCGCGTGGCTGGGCTTCAGCCCACGGGGGCAGTGTCCACGGGGCAATATCTGTAGGCCACTGGCTCAGGTCTGACTGGCTCAGATTATACCTTCACCCCCGAGCTGACCACTGCGCTCTGCAGACTAGACCAGGCTTAGGGTCGGGGGCTGGGGTTGGAGAGGCCTCCTGCTGAACACCTCCATCTTCCCTGTCCGAGCTCTGAATCAACTTTAAGAGGCGAAGGAGGCAGAGGGAAATAAAAACTCCACGCTCCATACCAAAAGATTGGGTTAGAGGCAGTGGCTGTGATGTGCATCAGAGTGCGATTCGTGATGGTGGACTGTGCAGTTAGGCCAGTTTACTCACCAACTCACAGACACGCTGGGGAACCCCGTGAACCTTGCAGCGTGGAGGCCTAGACTGGAAGTCAGGCTGCCTGTGGGCACCCTGGCCCTCAGGGCAAGGGGGGAGGCTAACCCCAAATCCATCTCTCAAGAAACTCACTCTGTCCCCATGGGGAGGTATTAAGGGGGGCACAAAAGACCAGGAGTATTCAGGGCAAAGTCCCTCCTCATGGAAACAGAAGTAGGGGCAGCAGAATTTCATACCCCACCAAACCGGGGGTAGACCAACCAGTTAGTTCCATGAAGGGGGCAGAGCTGGGAATAATGGCTGGGCGGCTGGTTGAAAGGATGTTAGGGTAGGCCACTGAGCTAACCCCTTCCTTACCTGTAACATAGGATTTGCAAGAACTTACCTCCCAGGGTTGCTTCTAGAATTAAAGAAGATAAAAAGTTTTCCAGGTGACCATGCCTGTGGGGTCTTGCATGGTGCAGAATAGGCATTTCAATTGGTGATCATTGAACCTGAATCAGGGAGAGAGAGGAGGTCATGAGGCAGGGTCCTGAGGTTATCTTGGGCCGTCGCCTTTCACAGCGGGGTCGGTGTTTACATAAGCCCTTTGGGGGTTAGAGTGTCCTTTTTTCAGGTTGTCATCTACTGTCCCTCCTCTTTTTGCTTTTTTTTGTCCCCTGTTGAGGATGAGGTCGAAGTAATGTCTTCTGTTAGTAGGCAGCTCTAATAGTTAGCATGCTAAAAAAAAAGTCCGCAGTGAGATTAGTCTGCCACCCACTGCATATTGTTTCTTGGAGATCCACGTACACTGAACTCAGGTTCATCCATTGGTTTATCAAGCCCAGGCAGGTCCGGATGGGCCACACAAAGCACGGAGTGTTGGGGGAAAGGACAGACAATGCTTGCAAATGTCAAGGCAAACCTTTGCGTGGACACCACAAGGTGTCCATTAGGACGCAGCATTCTGTCATGGTACTCACTCTCTGGACTCTTCTTTCGAGTTAGTCAAGCTGACCAGTGACCTCCATTATGATTCACACATGGCTGAATTATCCACACCAGCTGCTGGGTGGACCCGGGCCATAAACTTCTTTGGGGAACATAAAGGCTTAGGAATAATTCTCATGAGGGCTACTGATGACTAAGAGAATTGAATCTTAAAGAAATCCTAAAAACCCTACTTTTTTTTAAAAAAAATTTAAGTTTATTTATTTATTCTGAGAGAGACAGAGATAGCATGAGTGTGGGAAGGGCAGCTAGAGAGAGAGAGGGAGAATCCCAAGCAGGCTCTGTGCTGCCAGCAGAGCCCGATGTGGGGCTCGAACCCATGAAGCCATGAGATCATGACCTGAGCTGAAACCAAGAGTCGGACGCTTAACCAACAGAGTCACCCAGGTGCCCCGTTAAAAACCCTGCTTTTAGTAGCCTGGATCAGGGGCCAGCAAAGTACAGTCTGCTGGCCAGATCTGGCCTGTTTTTGTAAAAAAGAGTTTTATTGGAACGCAGACAAACCAACTCATTTGCCTGTTGTCTGTGGCTCCCCTTTGCGCTACAAAGGCAGAGTTGAGTAGTTTTCCAGGAAGCTGGAATGACCCACAGAGTCTAAAATATTTATTATCTGGACCTTTACCCAAACATTTGCTGACCCTTGCGGTGGATGTCCATATGGAAGGCATTTGCATAAATAAATGTTGGTTGGTCAATCAATAGGATGTTTCGGAATGAGGGTCTTAACCTTTAATAAAACCATAGACTCTCTGAAAACACGTGCAAAATGTTCTGTGTTGTAGATGTGTGCGCACACTTTTCTGGGGAAGAGTGTGCTTGGCTTCCATTATTCATTCCACAGATACTTAAGGACCTCCTCTGTGCTAAGCGCTGTGCCATTGTGAGCATATGGACTCAGCCCTTTGCGCTGCTCAGGCATCAGAGGTGGTGGCCCTGTGCACAGACCAAAGATGCACTGGAAAGCGGTTAAATATTACGGAATTTAGGCTGTAGAAGACCCCCCCTCCCCCGCTACACACACACACCATACACATGTCCTTTCTACTACACCATTTAAATTGAGCCTGAAAAACGAAGGGCTCAGAAACCACCCTGAAGGTAACATTTATATCACAGAAATCCCAGAACAGTAAATATTGACCCTTCCAAGTTCAACCAATCTTTAGCCAATTGTAAAGTGCCCGTTTATAATTCCTGTCCAGATGGCTTTTAGTACTCTAAACACCAAAGCTCACTAGGGGCCTGGAAGGTAACTGGTTGACCCAGACTTTGAAATGGTTTGGACAATTAACACATCTTTTCTTCTGACAAGAAAAAAATCTCGGGTATATATTGTTAGTTCTCTGTTTGACTACTGGAAACTCTGCCTTGTTCCTTCTTGACCTCCAGTAGGTGATGGAGATTTGGCTGAGAACCATTGACTCGGGGGGATTATTATATTATGATATGGAGGATGTTCACACCTTACCACTACGTGAAGTCATGTTTCAGAACTGTATGATTCACCTACAAACGTGTGTGTGTGTGTATATATGTTCATCTATACAGATACAGCATAAATATGAAAAAGACTGTCAGGATTTGTTCAAGGTGGTCCCCTCTGGGTGGTGAATGATTTTTAGTTTCCCTGTGCCCTTATCAGTATTTTCTCTATTTCCTGTAATGTCTGGGAATGTTTGTATTGTCAGAAAATATCATAATACATTTAAAGGGAATATAATGCTTTTCGTCTTAGTGCAGAAAGAGATGCCGATTCCTCTGGGCAAACAAATTTGCTCCTCATTCAGTGGACGTTCTTACTTTCTGAACAGTGAATGTGCCGTCTCTGAAGCTCATCTTGGGGCATTTCTGAGTCTAGAACAGAGTTGAATGAACACTGACATTGGAAATAGCCTCTCTCTCCTACTTGTCTGGGATGAGCGACCATGAAGGCCAGCAGCGGCAGAGCATAGAATTCGCGCTGGAAGGGGCCCCGAAGTCTACCTAGTTCAGCTCATTTGCAGTTGGAAGAAGCTGAGACCTTCAGAGGGTGGGACTTGCACAGGGTTGTGTATAGAAGACTGGGGATAGAGTTGACCTGAGATTTCTATGCCATGGTTTCATTCATTTATTTGTGGCTTTCTAAGGACAGCAGGAAACCAGGTGCAATTGTGTAAAAAAATTTTTTAATGTTTATTTATTTTCGAGAGACAGGGAGAGACAGAGCATGACTGTGGGAGGGGCAGAGAGAGAGAGAGGGAGACACAGAGTCCGAAGCAGACTCCAGGCTCTGAGCTGTCAGCAGAGCCTGACACGGGGCCCGAACCCACGAACCGTGAGACCATGACCTGAGCTGAAGTCGGACGCTTAACTGACTGAGCCACCCAGATGCCCCGACTGTGCTTGGTATTTCCTTTCCCCCCACCTTGGAGTCCCGGTGGAAGATGGAGCCTGTCTCCCAGGGTAGAAGTTGGACTTCCGGCCTCTCTTGCAGCTAGCGCTGACCATGGCTTGGCCAGTGGGACGGACCTGGTAGCAAAGTTATCCCAGCGGAAGTGGCCAGGACTCAGTGCCAGTGACCTGAGCTGGGGCATTTGGCGTCCAGCCTTGAGGACAGAGGTGCTGCCACATGGGTGTGTGGTGGCATTTTGGTGGAGCAGGAGTCCTGGTCTCCCTTGGCTCTGTTGGGGTTCCAGGGTGGGTTCTGTGGCCTTCCTGGGTTAATTCCACGAGCCCCTCAGTTTTCTTCTGATGACTGACTTGGCTTCTATTGCCCTTCCCTGAGGCCCGTGCCCCGTAAATTCTCCCCGCTGAACCTGCCGTGGGCAGAAATTCTCCCTTGCCTCCAGGTAAAGCTCTCTCACCTTCCTGTAACCAAGACAACCAACAAACCACACATCTTCAGGCCTGTGCTCATCTTTTCCTTCCTTCCTTGTTGTCTCCAGCCACTAACTGTGTTCCCGTGTCAACTGTGCGTATCCTGAAAAGCAAGAAAATCCCCGGACCAAGAAACGTTTGTGGAATTTTAGATCCACGTGAACCTTTCCAGCACCGCGGTTTCCATTCAGTCACGTGCCCCTAGGCAAAAGGAAGGTTTTATTTCCCAGCGCCCTTTGCAGACCATAATCCTATTGGTTAATACTGGCCATGTGTGCGCTCTCATGATTGTGGCACCTAACGGTGTCATTGATAGTGTCGTGTTTGGATTCCTGGTGGCCAAGCCCTAGGACACGAGAGGAAATGTGAGATAGAAATAGAAGGAGAGTTTAGGTTGACCTAGACCCTTCATAGACTCTCTGTAGACACAGGGGAGATAAGAGAATGCCTTGTTTGGGGCGGAATTGATTTTTCTCTCAATTCTTCTGCTGGTGGCTGCCTTTCCTGGTGATGGTCCGTATTCTCTAAAAGAAGTAAAAAAAAGGATTTTCATTTGATGTAAGGAGACCGTGGTTTCTGTCAGGATGGTACAATTACTTTTTACCTTCTGGTCTTAAATTCCTTTGCCTTTCCTCCCTTCTCTGTCCCCCGCCGTGCGTTTGGCAGTCATGTGTGTCCCTAGGTGCCCACATAGAACTAAGAATCAGGTGACTGAGCCACCTAGGTGCCCCTGGACTGACGTAAATTTAGAGACTAAGGAAGTACTTGGAGTAAGTAGTACTGAAGTGGTCTAAAATATTAATTTTCAAAATCTAGAATGTATCAGAATCACCTTGGGGGTGAGGGTGGGAGAGAGCATATGGTGGATTCCTGGGCCCCAGAATCCACGATGTGCCCTCGCCCACAGGTCCTAACCCAGTAGCTCCAGGACGGGCTCCAGGAGTTGGTGTCTTACAAGCTCCCACCATGACCCAGCAACAGATGGACTTCTACTCCACGCTTGGGAGATATAGTGGTCTAGGCTATTAATCTTTATTCTCAGAATTAGAGAGGACAGCAGAACAGCATTATGTCATAGGGGAAAGTGAACCAATGACAATTAAGTTAATATTTGCTGTTGGACAAGAGCCCTGAAGTGGGTGCTGTTCTCCTGGGTGCCTCCTCCCTGACCTGGTAATTGACAACCATGTAGGTTAAGCACATGCCTCCCCCCCCGCCCCCCGCCCCCGCCATCTTTCTGAGGTCGGCTGAGAGTCCTTTGCAAACCTCTTATAAGCACTGGTATTTTTCAGGATGCTTTGTCTCTCTCCGATGAGTGTGCTGGGAGTTTTTTGAAACAAATGTCTTTTGCGGGTGGACTCCCCCAAAGCTAGAATGATCTCTTTCCCACGGGAGCATTTGTGCTGAACACACACATGCAGGGTAGACAGCTCTGGAGCCCACCTGGGATTTATTTTTAGACCACATTCAATTCATCAGGAATGAGTTCATGTTGATTAATTGGTTGTTTGTACCTTTGCAGCAGAAGAACTGACCTGGTAGGTAATGTTATTGGATATTTTGGCTCCCTTGGCTGAGAATATAAATTATTACCTTAGATAGTTGGAAAAAGCCATGTTTTAGTGGGTGGTTTGCTTAATGGATGAGAAACCTCTCGCTAAGAGTGAGCCCATCTCTTCGGAGGTACATTTAATTTTTACCAGTTATGCAGATCCGTTTGTGTCTGTGTTGTCGTTAAGCCGTTGCTTATTTGTAAGCATCAATAGGCGAGGCATGGGTTACTTACAGGTCCTGGGAAATATGGACTGAAAAGACAAGGGAATCGAACCAGCCACCCTACCCAGGCAGCATTTGACCCTCTGATAATCGTGTGGCTCATGATGTTAAGAATGATAAGTGAAGACATCTATTCTAGTTACAGAGATTATAAATCAGGTTTTTTGGGAAATGTTTATTTTTGAGAGAGAGAGAGAAGGAGAGCCTGCACGCACTAGTCGGGAAGGGGCAGAGGGAGTGGAAGAGAGGATCCAAAGCGGACTCTGTGCTGACAGCAGAGAGCCCGACGTGGATCTCGAACTCACGAACCGTAAGATCATGACCTGAGCAGAAGTTGGATGCTCAACCGACTCGGCCACCCAGGCGCCCTGAGGAACTTTTTAAAGGGAGGCTGGAATCCCAGGTTGGCCAGGTGGATACACCTGTCTGATGTGTGAGAACACCCGCCGCTCCCAGCCGGATCTCAGGTACCATCGACAAGCACAGATGCCTCACAGGAAAATTACCCTTGTCCGTAAGGAGTTAGTTAATCATATATCATTAAAGAGGCCTTGTTTGGACAGAGGACCCTTCACAAAAGGGGAAATAAATACACCTGAAACTCTGAAAAATGTTCAACTTCACCTGTAGTCAAAGAAATACAAATGAAGGGAAATGTCATTTCCTTCATAAGTGGATACATTTATTTTTAAATGAAAAATACCCATGCTGACTAAGAAATGCCATGGTGAGAACTCGTGAACTTTCCTCATGGAAATGGAAATGGCATGGCCTTTCTGGAAATTAATTAGCCAAACGCACCACCGCCCTTTCGTCAACACTTCAGCTCTGGGAATTTTGTTTAAATTTCTGCTTGTTAATACAGGTGAAAGGTTTTACAGTGATATTTATAGAAAAAAAAATTAGAAATGGCCTAAATGCCCAACATTATGAGAATGTAAATAATAATTTCTATTGCTGGAAATGCTTCTAAGAGTTTTCAGTCATATGGGGGAAATGCTTATATTTAGCGGGAATAAAAAGCAGTCTTCAGTTGTATAATATGCTATCCCGGTTACGTAAAACCAGGCAAAAAACACGGAAGGAAGTATACCAAACTCCAAATATATATGTTTTTAGGTGATGTGTTTATGTGTGATTTAAATTTTCTTCTATTTTTAGAGTTTCCAAGGTTGCTTTGATATGCACTTATATCTTTATAGTCAGAATGCAGTTACTATACCAACAGGAGTATTTACCAGCAGGAGTATTTTATTTGGGGCACCTGCCCAATGGTGGAGAGGCGGGTCGAATGGCTGGCCAGCCCCCCCTTGACTACTGGAGCCCATAAAACTTATGGAATGGGCAACATTTAAATGAATGCCATGCTGTTGGCTTTATGCCAGGACTTCCCATTTGCAGCATATATGTTGGCATTTCCAAGGGGTTGTGGAGGATCTAAGGACACTCACGGGTGAGTAGCCTTATAGGGCTCAGGGAAGCTGAGGAACTTCTCTTGGGTGAGGGGGCCACGAGCATCATCTTGGCTGCCTGGTTTTGCATCAAGAGATGGATTGCACTCAATTGCCAGCCTCAACGACTCACACCTTCCCATTTCCTAACACAAGTGCCCAGTGGGTTCTAAAGACAGCATTTAAGGCAAAAATGTTGAAGAGTCAAAATCACCCCCTTGAACATCCTTTTTCTCCCTTAAACTGCCAAGACTTGCCCCTCACCCAGAACCTCCAAAGCCAAGAATTCATTTTTCTTACCATTTCAACGAACACCTCTCTCTTTCTGGGCGATTGAAGCCAAAATTTCTTTGAAAGGATAGTGATGGAAAGGAGAAAGGGAGGAATGGATAAATGGAGTTTTCCCGTGTTTGTTTTCAACGGCACATACCTGAATTTGCAAAATGTGCCTGTGATACAGCTCCACTGTAGTTCAATGTTAGGAAACCAGTTGTTGGCCAACTAGGAGTTACAAGTAAGCCCGTGGAAGATTTAAGAACCATTGCACAAAGTTTCTCTATCTGCATTAGGAGCTTTCCCTCACGTGCAGGGGTGTGTTTCCTGGGGTAGGTCAGCCCTCTGCTCCCATGGTATATATGAACCATGAAGCCATAAAACAAAGAATTAGTGCCTGAGGTCAAGAAGGTACTTTTCCTGGGTGGGTGCCCCTCCTAGGTGGGAGGGAGCAGAAAGTATGCCCCCATGTGGCAAGACGAGGCACCGCAGCTTTTAGCGTCTAGAAAACTGAATTAAACTTGAATAAAAAGAAACGGTTTTGCAAATGATGGGCTCAGAACTAAGCAAAATTCCCTTACGGCATTAAAAACTAGAGTCACAGAGGCTAAGAAATGTAGAAAATATTTCTGGAGTTTTAAGTGAAACAAGTGGAATATGAAACTGTACATTAAGATGTATAATCAAGGGGCACCTGGGTGGCTCAGTCAGTTAAGTGTCCGACTTCGGCTCAGGTCATGATCTTACGGTCTGTGAGTTCAAGCCCTGCATCAGGCTCTGTGCTGACAGCTCGGAGCCTGGAGCTTGCATTAGATTCTGTCTCCCTCCCTCTCTGCCCCTCCCCCACTTGTGCTCTGTCTCTCTCTCTCAAAAAAAAAAACAACAACAAAAACCATTTTAGTACAAAGGCACTGAGGCACAGATATAGCATTTCTCTGAAGCCTTATGGCTAATGATTGATAGAGCCAGAGTCCCATGGTTGACAAAGCCATGATCCCATGGTAGGCAGTGTGATCCCACATCTATTCTCTTTACCATTTGCACTGACCACAAATATGCGCACACACACACACACACACACACACACACACACACACACACAAAGCATGAACTGGACAAGGGGTAGGAACAAATGACGGTCATCGGGATAGGGACACCGGAGACCTTTTCTTTAATGTAGTTATGCTTACAGCTTTACAAAAAGGAAGCAGTGTGAGTGTGGAGAGGTTTAGAGACAGTTATAGGCTTTAGTTTTGGGCATATTTGAACTGGAGGGTCATCTGCCAAGACTGTGAGAATGACCTGGCTCTTTCTTAAATTTCCATGTGATTGTCAGGAAGGGCCTCCATGGGCCTTGATCTCTCCACGTGCCAGGGTGGATACTCACCCATGTTGAGTCATTATTTCATGCTCAAATTTGGCATTAATTACATAAAGGAAGTCATGCTAATCCCATAAATGATTAAAGAAACAGAACCAAATTCTTAGCAAGCATTGTCACACTCATGTTGATAATTGAATTTCTTCCCCCAACTCATTCTGATTTCCTGGGAAACCAACAGGAAGGAAAAATAATAAGTAAATAGATTATCCTCTCTCCCTGCTTCGGACTGGCCTTTTGATTTTGTTTGTGCATACGTAGTACGTAGTGAATATATATATCACTGACTACTCTTCATTATATGTTTTGTAAATGGGGTTTAGAAGGAAGGTATTTTTCCAGTGGGTTGAAGTTTTCTGCACTTAGCAGATGAGGATTTGCCTATTTGTGTTAACTCAACCAGATCATTTCCAATGATATGTTGGGGATATTTTTAAAGCTCTTGTGGCTGGTGATTTATTAATTAGTGTGCCGCATTCGCTGGGCGCTGAGGTTTCATCCCTGGGCCCTGTTAGATTTGGCCGGTTACATCATCAGAGGGACACCAGACATCCTGTGGGCCCCATCCCGGGCCCATGGGTTATGAAAACAAAGGTTAACGTGGTTTTCATTTTGCACGATGTTCTCGGTCTGAGGTCCCTGAATCCATGAGGATTCAAAAATTATTTCAAATTGTCTTTGTTTTTTATTAATTAATTTTTTATTTTTATTTATTTATTTATTTATTTTGCTGAAGAGAGGATTATAGCTTTCACTGTACTTTAAAAAGCAGTTGCTGGGGCGCCCGGGTGGCTCAGTCAATTAGGTGGCCAACTTTAGCTCAGGTCATGATCTCACGGTTCCTGGGTTCAAGCCCTGTGTTGGGCTTTGCGCTGACAGCTCAGAATGTAGAGCCTGCTCTGGATTCTGTGTCTTCCTCTCTCTCCCTCTCTCTTTCTCTCTCTCCCCGGCTTGTGCGCGCGCGCGCGCTCTCTCTCTCTCTCTCTCTCTCTCTCTCAAAAATAAATAAATAAACATTAAAAAATTTTTTTTTTCAAAAGCAGTTGCTGATTCAAAATGGTTTAGAGCCACTGATACAGAGACTTCACCTTTTGCTTCACTGTCAAACCCCGAGGGGGACAGGGCCTACCCAGGCATCAGGGTTTGCCGCGACCCCTGGCTCGTGCCTGCCGGACCAGAGACGGCTTTGCTCTGTGATACGATGCTTTGGGATGAGAATCACATGTGTGATTGTGTGAATGTGTCACAGAAGGTCGCCCCACCCTTCAGTGGGAGAGATGAGCCTTGGCCAGGTCTGTCTGTTCCCCTGTGGTCCTTCTCAAATCCAGCAACGCCGTGCCTCTCCAGGAAAGGAGGACAACAGGCTCAACCCCAGCAGTGGGTCCCTTCTTTGTGTGGATTCTTAGATGCTAACGTCTCAGGTAAAAAAAAAAAATGCTTTTTTGATAATGGGCAGCTTTGAAGTCTTTTCTTTTACCTTCTGAAAGAATCGTAACCCTGTGTTCCGCGCTAGGTGTTGATAACTATTTTCTACTTGTAGCTGCTTTATCCTTGGACATAGCAGGTCTAAGGGTTTCAGAAGCGTTGTTTTCAGGTTTGTCTATGAGTGGGACTGACTATAGATACGAGACGTCCATTGAGCCTTCTCCACCTCTGGGGTCACTGGTTGCAAGCTCACCAAACCCCCTCTGCACGCTGAATGTATCCAACATAAACATCTGGGATTTCAAGTCCCTGAATGCCACGGCAGTGAGAGCAGTGAGCAAAGGAGCAGATCAACAGCCCCCCCTCCCCACCCCCCACCCCTCACACCCCAGCCCAGTCAACAACAGGGTCCTGGTTAAGAGGTGGCCTCTGGAGGCAAAGACCTGGCTTGACTTCAGAATCCATCTGGGACAAGTTGGTGACCGGGGACTGGTTAACTCTACCTCTCTGCTCTTCAAGCTTTTTTTTGCTTTTAATTTTTTTTGTAATGTTCATTTTTAAGAGAGAGAGAGAGCTGGGGAGGGGCAGAGAGAGAGGGAGACACAGAATCCGAAGCAGGCGCCAGGCGCTGAGCTGCCCGCACAGAGCCCGACGTGGGGCTCGAACTCACGAACCGTGAGATCATGACCTGAGCCGAAGTTGGACACTTAACCGACTGAGCCACCCAGGCGTGCCCCTCAAGCTTTGCATTTGTTAGAGGGAACCTTCTCTGCTTTGTGGGGCTTTTGTGAAGACTGAGGATAAAGTTCCCTATTAGCCAATGTCACTAATGCCATTTTGCGTTTCTGAATCGACATTGCCCATCCTTCCTCTTTGCCAAATCCTACTTCGAAAGTGCCCAGACCTTTCCCCCCTCAACAGGTTCTTGTCGCTCTGGCACACCTCTTCACCCCACCCCAGGCTTGGCCACTGCCCCCATGAAGCGGTCGTCCTTTGCTCATGGTGCTGGTGTTCTTGATATGCGGTGGTCTCAATGGCCCTGCCAGGAGACGCAAGGAGATTCATTGCTCAGGAGTTGTTCGTACTCTCTGTAGTGATTAATTTGGACTAATTTTCCTCGTTGCAGACCCATTAGAGGCTGTTAGCAAACAGTGGCTTATTTAACGTGCACGTGAGCTGTTCACACCATCTCAGGTCCCATTCGGGCACAGCAGCTTTCGCACACGGGCACCCCGAGGTGGGGCACGGGGACCTCAAGGTGGGGGCACGTGGCTTTACCTCTTTCTGCTTCTCCGTCGCTCCTATTAGACACTAGCACACGGCTGGGATTTGCTAACGGTGCCCCCATCTCTGTTGCTCTCTGTGCACATTTGCAGCGGATTCAGAGTCTGACCGCCTCCGTGGCCCTGACAGAAGTAAGCACCAGCTTCAGAGTTTATTACAGAGTATACATTTCTGCCCTCCGATGCAAAGGAATTACTCATATCTTCTCTGTCTCTTCTCTCTTAAATTGTAAAATCCCAAGGGGAAGAGTTCCCCACCCCCCACCGCCATCAGCTCCCACTGGAGAGCGAGGTCAGGTCTGTGTGCTCAAAGGAAACCCAAGGAATCCGTGGTGTTTCCTGACTGGTCCTGGAGGAAGGCGGGTGCCCTCTGCCACCATATGGAGACCGCGCCGTGAATGTGTATTTAGCTTTGCCCCGTGCAAATAGTGTCTGGGTAGAGTGGCTTTCCAACAGAGATTGTTGGAGTCCCCAGAGGCCGGTTATATGAGCTGCGGCTGCCGACTGGGTGGGGGCTGGTAACCCTGCATATTCCGGAGGGTCCATAGAAGGCCCTTCTCCCTAAGGGCATTGAGATTCGGCTGTTGTAAGAGAGAGAGAACCGACTGGGACCTGGGGAAGCCTGAGTCTGCCTGCCCTTTGGAACTTGCTTACTCTTCAGGCTTACTTGCTTGATTTGAGTGAACAAACACAGAAGGATTTTCACAAGAAGATTCCCCCCTTCCCCACCCCCCGTTTTGGAAATACAAAGCAATGTTCACTTAGGCGCGTTCATCCGAAAAGAGGATCAAAGACCCGGTCAAGTTTCTGTAGCGAGATTCTGGTTGCTAAGATCAACCCCCTCCTACCTTTCCTTTATACCAAGAAGTAAGGAGAGGGGTGCCTGGGTGGCTCAGTCAGCTAAGCCCCCGACTTCGGCTCAGGTCATGATCTCACAGTTCGTGAGTTCGAGCCCCGCGTCGGGCTCTGTGCTGACAGCCTAGAACCTGGAGCCTGCTTCCAGTTCTGTGTCTCCCTCTCACTCTACCCCTCCACTGCTCACATTCTCTCTCTCTCTCTCTCTCTCTCTCTCTCCCGGAAATAAAAAAAAATAATGATAAAATAAAATAAAAAATGAAAAGAAGTAAAGGAGAGCCCCATGGTCAGGGCGAAAGGAGTCCTTATAGTTGCCTGTTGTTTCTTAATTTGACTCTGGGAAAAATTTTCTGCAACTTTCTGCTTAGAGATGAGAATTCTTTTGCTCATGGAAAATTCATAGGGAAGGGAAGGAGCCCACCACAGAGAGTCCCTCCTACCCTTCAAGTTGATGACCATTAACTCCTGCAAGAGACTTTTCCCGGGTGGTGCGTGTGGGGGGAGAGGGGGGCAGCGGGCAAGCTTCTGCTGTTTCCTGCAGCCAGGGGAGCCACATCGCTTATTGTCCAGACCAGGACACTTTGAGAGTGAAAGGGGACACCAACAATCCCCCCACCCCCGGGGTGGCGAGGCCAAACTGGGGTGTATGGTTGCCCTATTGTGTCCCGTCCAAGACCACTGAGTTGTGACTTACAGGTTCTTAGGTTCACTCGTGATAGCGAGACCCTCCTTTCCATTTGTGCCGCCACGTGCCTGAGATTCGCTCCAGACTCTGCTCCCCCAGGAAGCCGCTCCCACAAATGCGTCCTGTGCTGTGCACCGCAGTCTAGACACTGCCTCAGACCCAGGCGATTTGCCTCCATTGAGAGTGAGCAAATGACCCTGGAGACCATGGGTAGTTGGCACAGCCTGGGCCTAGGAGATGACATCCTTCAAATATATCCCCCAAGAGGAATGTTTGAAAGGGAGGTTGGCTCATGAAGTCCAGTGGCTGGGACCGTAGTCAGCCCATGGGGTTCAGAATGTCCCGCGACACGCAGGCTGCCATTTGTCTGTCTGTCTGTCTGTCTGTCTGTCCAGCTGGCTGGCTGGGTGCATGATTTCCCATGTCTGTGTGTCTGTGTGCAGCCCCTTCCTTCTGTCATCTGCCAAGCTGCTTCCTTGCTCTCTTCCGTCGTGGGTCGTCAGGCTGCCCTCGCACGACCTTTCGGACTGAGCATCCACACACGTCACCAGTCCCTTGGCCCTGGGGAGGGGATCTCTTTGGCTGGGCCTGGCACGCGGATGGGTTCCCATGAGGCGGTGTGAAGAGGAGAGGAGGGTCACATACCCTGCAATGCTGTAGGGGAAGAGGAAACACAGGACAGGCAGCGCAGTCCACACCTACGCACTTAGCCCTTGCGTGGAGCCTCTCATTTAAGCCTCACGAACCTCTGTGGGTTGGGTCCTCTTAGTGTCCCATTTTGTGACTCAGGAAACCAGGGCACAGAGACGGTAACCAGCTCGTGTAGCGCCACACAGCTGCTAGGTGCACGAGTCAGGGGTGAGTCGGGGAGCCTGGCTCCTGGCCACTCCTCAATATTGTTTCTTTTAAATAGGCATTGTTAAAAAAAAAAAAATTAAAAAAAAAAAAAAAAAAGGGGCGCCTGGGTGGCGCAGTCGGTTAAGCATCCGACTTCAGCCAGGTCACGATCTCGCGGTCCGTGAGTTCGAGCCCCGTGTCCGGCTCTGGGCTGATGGCTCAGAGCCTGGAGCCTGTTTCACATTCTGTGTCTCCCTCTCTCTCTGCCCCTCCCCCGTTCATGCTCTGTCTCTCTCTGTCCCAAAAATAAATAAACGTTGAAAAAAAAAATTAAAAATAAATAGGCGTTGTTAGGGTGGCCCCAGTTCCATCTTTTTTTTTTTTTATCCCTTCCAGTACCTGTACTTTGGGCGCTGTCTGTTCAGCGAATGTTTGCTAAAATGAATCAAGTGAAGGAAGGAAGGAGGAACAGGAAAAGAAACAGAATCCGCGGTCCCCTGGGAAGTCAGGAAGTGGACCATTTCCCGGGGTTGAAAGCTGCTTCCCGCTGCTGCTTGCCAAGGACCAGCGTGCACATTTTCAAAGTGCTCTCTCTCCCTGTCCCTCTCTGTTTGCTCAGACAAGAGTGAGAACGGGGAGGCCTATCAGCGGAAGAAGGCGGTGGCCGCGGGTCTTCCCGAGGGCCCTGCTGTCCCGCCGCCTCCTCGAGGGAACCTGGCGCAGCCCCTTGGCGGCAGCTGGAGGAGGATCGCGCTGCTCATCTTGGCCATCACCATACACAACATTCCAGGTGAGGTCTTGCCCCCGAGCGGTCCAGCCACCTGCCCGAAGGTAAAGTCACGCCGTCAGCTCAGCTGCTTGGCTGGAACAGTCGTGACGTGGGTCCTTTTTTGACGGGGGTGGGGGACAGAATGCAAATCTTCCTTGGCTATATTTGTAACTTGCATTATTGCTGTGGGGAGCACCTTTTACAAGCCCGGGATGTCTCCGGTTCCGCTTGACGATCTTTTATTATTTTTTTTAAGTTTATTTATTTTGAGAGACAGAGAGTGAGAGAGGGAGTGAGGGAGGGGCAGAAAGAGAAGGAGAGGGAGAATCCCAAGCAAGCTCTGTGCTGTCAGTGCACAGCCTGGTGCAGGGGCTTGAACTCTCGGACCGTGAGATCACGATTTGCTTGAGCTGAAATCAAGATCGGACGCGTAACCGACTGAACTGGCCAGGCGCCCCTGCTTAACGCCCTTTTAAAATACTGACTTCTGTATAGCTGAGCACTGATAGTTGTCTTACGTGCCTTCTTGCTGTGGGACACCTGTCTGAAATGTCCTTGCGAGGCCTATCCTTTTTAGCATTCGGCAGTAACTCGTGTTGTGTCTTTGGATTTATTTTAATTGAAAAAAATGTGCTGGCATTCTATTTCAAAAATAATATCACGTTTCATTTAGAGTAACTAGAGAATGTAGATAAACATGAAAAAGAATAAAGACATTATAAAAAAAAATAAATTGAAGGAAGCTGAGGCAGTCCTTGGGTCGGTCACATCTTGGAATTCACCACTTAGTGTATCTGGACAAATGACTCGAGCTCTCTGAGCCTTGGTTTTCTCATCTGTGAAATGGGCATTTGCTACTACTGAGATAACTGGGGTATTATTTACAAAATGAATTGATTTATTTTGATACTTAAATAAGATGCTATAATGTGCGCGGACACACGTACGTTCACAGATTTTGGTACCGTACTTGGGCCACATGAGCAATTGGAAAATGGTCGCGGTTGTTAGCATTAATAATACTCCTGTCCTCCTTCCCAGCTGTGGCTTCCTCAGTCTTGAGTTCTTCAGCATCCAGATCCATCTTCCTTGGACCAGAACTCGAGTCTGAGGAATAACCTTGCTGAGGGAGTGTCCCGGGTGATATATTATCTGAGCCCTTGCCCAGTTCATAATGCCAACCCGTTACCCTGTTACACAGCCGTGACTCGACTGGACCAGGCTTGCTAGAGGCACATTCTTCTCCTCGAAGCTCGTGTAGACGTTGTTCTTTTGCCCTCTGGCTTCAATGTTGTGGGAGAAAAGGCCACAGCCAATGTATTCCTCTCTGGGTCACTTGATGTAACTTCTGCTTGCACAGAAGTCATTTTTAACGTTTACAACGTTTGTAACTTTTGCTTTGTCATTTTTAAAGAATCAAAATTGCAATGTTCTATATTCCCGTATATACTAAACCTGTCTAGAACACTATGTGTCCAATTACTTTTTTTTTATTTGAGAGAGAGAGAGAGAGAGAGCACACGCGTGCACACGTGTGCACACAAGTGGGGGAGGGGCAGACAGGGAGACAGAATTCCAAGCGGGTTCCTTGCTGTTAGCGCAGAGCCCCATGAGGGACTTGAACTCACAAACCGCGAGATCGTGGCCTGAGCAGAAATCAAGAGTCGGATACTTTAACTGACTGAGCCGCCCAGGCGCCCCAATCACTTTTTATTTATTTATTTTTTTTAATTTTTTTTTTCAACGTTTTTTATTTATTTTTGGGACAGAGAGAAACAGAGCATGAATGGGGGAGGGGCAGAGAGAGAGGGAGACACAGCATCGGAAACAGGCTCCAGGCTCCGAGCCATCAGCCCAGAGCCCGACGCGGGGCTCGAACTCACGGACCGCGAGATCGTGACCTGGCTGAAGTCGGACGCTTAACCGACTGCGCCACCCAGGCGCCCCACCCAATCACTTTTTAAACTTATGTCTTCCCCTAGATGAGAAGCACTTTCCTTATCATTTCTGTCCTGGTCTTAGGAATTTCTATCATAGGATCATATAGGCTGGTTGCCTTCCAGCTTTTCTTCACAATCTCATTTCCCTCTTGGCTCTTTCCCTTTTGGCCATAGGCATACTCTCTGCTTTTTCTAGAGCTTACTATTCAGTATTCCTTTGGAGGAAGTCTTATGTGGGACCCCCAAAGCACCAAGCTGACCCGAGTAGATTTGCCCTGGTGGATGGGTCTGGCCACATTCACCCCCAAAGTTTTAGCGAGCTCATTGGAAGACCAAAGACTTGGCAGAGGGCGGCTTGAAAAACCTCCACAGTCACCCTCAACCTATTAAATTCTAATCAGTAGAAAAGAGAAGGTACTTACCCTGCATCTTCAGTCGTAATAGTTAATTGCTATCTTGTTGCCACTCAAGCCTCCTTCTCTAACCAGTTGAAAACGAATAAAGATCAGCCCAGTGGGTTTACAGCCAAATAAGGTAACTATACTGGCTTGAGTTATCCCGTGGTGATTTTCTGTCTCCCAGAAGAACGCAAAAGCGATCTAAAAATCTAGATTTCATAGGACTGGGCTTTGAGAAGCTGGGCATAAGCTTTCCTCTGGCGGAGCCCTTCCCATCTCCCACCTGCCACTACCCTCTGTGCTCCCGTGTGCTCAACTGGGACTGTTTCTGGGCTCATTTTAACAGAAGATCAGGGAGAGTCAGAGTTCACATATTTACGTGTTCACTGACTTCAGTAAGAGCTTGGATTAAGGCCAGAAGCAAAAATGTGTTAGCAGAAGGAGGTGTGGGTGGACACTGACATTTGACGATTCGTAATCAGCACAGATTCAAAAATTACTTCTTTCCTGACAACAGACCTTCTTCTGGATCTTTGGCTTCCGAAGTTCAAGTTCAACCTGTGTCCCTTTTATGGTGAATTGAAAGTACCTTTTGACTGTATGGAGGGTTGAGTGGCTCATAGGAACCTCAACTAGTTGGTTCATCAGAGGCATCGCGTTAACAGTTCATGACCTGAGGAGCGGCTGGCTTGCCTAGATCAAGAGGTTCAAGGGGAAATTTCTCCTCCTTTCCTGCCTTTTATTAACTGCATTTTATGTATGTATGTATGTATGTATGTATGTATTTAAGCTTATTTATTTATTTTTGAGAGAGAGAGAGAGAGAGAGAGAGAGCGCGCATGCACAAGCTGGGGAAGGGCAGAGAGAGAGACAGACACACAGACAGAATCGGAAGCAGGCTCCAGGCTCTGAGTGGTCAGCACAGAGCCCTACACGGGGCTCAAACCGACAAACTGTGAGATCGTGACGTGAACCAAAGCCAGATGCTTAGCCGATTGGCCACCCAGGCACCCCGGAAAGGAGTTGCAATTTTATTTATTTATTTTTTTTTCCAACGTTTTTATTTATTTTTGGGACAGAGAGAGACAGAGCATGAACGGGGGAGGGGCAGAGAGAGAGGGAGACACAGAATCGGAAACAGGCTCCAGGCTCCGAGCCATCAACCCAGAGCCTGACGCGGGGCTCGAACTCACAGACCGCGAGATCGTGACCTGGCTGAAGTCGGACGCTTAACCGACTGCGCCACCCAGGCGCCCCAGGAGTTGCAATTTTAAATAGAGCAGTCAGAGTGAGTCTCACTGAGACCTTGCATTTGAGTCTGACATGCAGCTCTCTGGGGCAGAGGGAATGTTCCAGGCAGAGGGAGCAGCCAGTGCAAGAATGCTGAGGCAGGAGCACGTGAGGACCTATGAGGAGTAGTCAGGAGTCCACTGTGGCCGGAACAGGGTGAGTGGGAGGCACAAAGGAAGGACAGAGAGGTCAGCCCTGCCCCAGTTGGAACTTGTAAGGACTTTCGTTTTCACTCTGTGGGACCTTTGAACAGAGAAGCATATGATCTGAGTTGTGTTGTAAAAGATTGTCTGTCGGTGCTGAGTTCAGACTGGACTCAGGAGGGGGAGGGCGGCTGTGGAGAGACCGGGCAGAGAGGCCACTCACTGCAGGAATGCAGGTAACAGACGAAGGTGGCTCAGACCAGGGTGGTGGTGCCAGAGATGCTGAGCAGGGGTCCCATTCTGGCTTCTGTTGAAGGTGGAGAGGGGGGATTTGCTGGTACAGTAGACGTGGGGTGAGAGACAAAGGCAGGAGCCAGGAAGGACCCCGAGGTTTCAGGGCTGACCGGCTAAGCGTGGAATCGTCTTCGACTGGGATGGGGATGGCCCAGTGGGGGCAGGCTTCAGAAGGGCATGTCAAGAACTCCGTTTTGGACTGCGAGGTTTGGTTGTCGGCAGACCTTCGAGTGGAGATACCCATCAGGCAGTCGGATGTTCGAATTTGGAGATGGGAGCAGAGTCTGGGCCACAGAGATCAATCTGGGCCGCCTGTGAATCATTGGCACGTAGATGCGGTTGAACCCCCCCTCCCCCCCCCCCCGGCACCAGATGACATCACCAGGGTCTAAATACAAACAGACGAGTCTCCCAAGGCCCCACTGGGACGCATCCCTGGAGCCTCAGTCTGCTAACTCCGGTCGGAAGAGAAGTTCACTCGCCCGCAGTTACCCGCGGCAGCTTCCTGCCCTTTGATGGGAACCATTTCAAAAGCTTGTCTGTCGCCAGCTTACCTTTGAAAAGGTCTCTTTTTTACCATTATCCTTCATAGTTTATTAAAAATTTAACTAGAGCTTTCACGTTCCCCGCGACTCTGGGTTTTAGATAGACTTTTCACAGTGACTAAAAGGATACTTGATTTTTTTGAAGTTTTTTTGTCTTTGCTGGTTCAGTTTTGTATGTCCTGGGGATGATAGGGATGATATTTTGTTAATTTTTTTTTTTTTTAATGTGGAAGTAAAAAAAGGAAGCTTGTTAGTGAGTGTCTTGTCCACTAGAGTTTTCTGGTGTGTGAGGTCACACATGTAGGCACACGCACACACCCCAGGCCCTGTGTTTACACATGTGTGCAAGGGAGGATGTGTTCTTTCATTTTATTTTATTTTTTTAAATTTTTTTAATGTTTATTTTTGAGAGAGAGAGAGAGTGTGTGAGCAGGGGAGGGGCAGAGAGAGAGGGAGACACAGAATCCTAAGCAGGCTCCGGGCTCCGAGCTGTCAGCACAGAGCCTGACATGGGGCTTGAACCCACCGACTGTGAGATCATGACCTGAGCCGAAGTCGGACGCTCAACCGACTGAGCCACCCAGGTGCCCCGGGGCAGACACGTTCTTAAACTTTTGTGGCTCACAGCTGTTCTTAAGAACCTGGAAGGAGCTGGGGACCCCCTCCCATTCAGCACGCAGGCAGCCCCAAGTGTTCATGGACCTCGTGAAGACCGCCCACAGCCCTAGAGCAGGGAAGAATCCCCACTTGCGAGAAAAACACGCACAATCGTGCCAACAGTGGACGTGTTTCCGGAAGAAACCGTAATGGCCGAGGAAGACCATCAGACGTGAGCCCCTCCGGCCCGTGTGGCAGACCTCAAGTCTTTACAGGTAGATGTGCCGCCTCCAAGTTCCATGCCCCCTCTCTGGCTTGGCCAATGTGCGTCGAAGGCGGAATGGGGTGCCCGAGTCCTTTGGAAAATGGTGCCCCGGGGTAATGACGTGCCCCGGGGTAATGACGTCGCCTTCTGAGCATTGTCTCTGAAAAGTGATTTTCATGCGGCATCATGCAGGCTGAAGGGCTCTGAGCCTTCCAGAGGTCCCCGGGCCTTCGGAAAACAAGCACCCTCTGTGCATCTGAGTGGAATTAAAAATCAACTAGCAAATCGAGTTCCTACTAATCTCTTTTCATGAGCAGCTTATGGTCTCGACAGTGTGCTATAGCATCATTTTGTATGCCAGAAAGATAAATTTAGAGCTTAAAGGGATCTTCCAGAGTTATCTTCTTCAAGCACTACTCCATTTGGTGACTCAGGGTGTGTGTGTGTGTGTGTGTGTGTGTGTGTGTGTGTGTGTGTGTGTGTGTGTGTGTGTTTGTGTGTGTGTTAAGTTATCGCTGCGATTCCTTTCAGCCCTGGCATTGGATGATTCTGTGAAAAATAATACAAAAAGTACAATATTCATCTAATGTATTTAACGGTGTAAATCATTCCTTTCTTGGTGATGCCTGGCTGTGTCCTGTCTCTGCTTCTGTAGTGATGGTTATCACCTTGAATGGCAGTCATTTAAAGGGGTCTCACTCCCCCCACCCCCACCACAGATGGAGTTTCCTGTAAGAAGCCCCATGCTGTCTCCCTTTTAGGACCTCATGTTGCATATTGAAGCTCAGCGTCTATTCCAGCACAAGGAATGACTGGTGCACTTGGTACCTACTGTCCATCCTGGGATGGAGGGCTGTCACCTGAGAGCCAAGGGTCCCAGTTTACCTTCTCCCTTGGCCACAGGCGGGCTAAGGGACGGCATTTAGCTTCTGTGGGTCTCTGTGACACAGTGGGCTCTCCTTTGTGGTTAAAATTATTTATAAACCCATAGAAGAGGTGAGATGAGTCACACGCTTTTTATTTTCCTTTCATTAAAGTCAAGAGCCAAGTTCACTTTGCTGGTTGTTGCTGTGACATACAGTGAACTAGGGTCACTGCCTGTGTCTCCAGAAACAGCACAACAATTGATTTTAATTATTTGGCTTGTCTTCACTCAACGGTTCCTGTTAGGCTACATTTTGTGGCTTTACATGAAATGCTTGAGTGGGGCTTTTTTTTTTTTTTTTTAAGGAACAGAATCTCACAAATTTATACACTAAAAATATTAACCGTCGTTGGTTATTCCTGGGATTGTGGCTGATTTTTATTTTCTTCATGTTCTTGTGAGATTTATCAACTTATCTATCACAAATGACTTGTATGATAAAAAAGGTTTTTGGAAGAGGCACCTCTATAGCTTAACTGCCTCAACATCCCTCACCCCCAAAACACACACAAAAGGGTAGAAATAACAGTTATTCCTTTATGGCTGAGATAACCTTGTTTGGGTGGTTTTCATTACAGGCTGGAAACAAAACAAAGGATTTGTATTAGATTGCTTTCTCTTCTGTGTCTAATCTCTATGCCTCCTTCCTATAAAGATTCTTGGGTTATCTGGTCCACCCATATAACCTACGCTTGGTTATCCTGTCCCTAGATAATCCAGGACCGTCCTGTCTGCAAAGTCTCCTTTGTCATGAACACTGGGATTCCCAGGTTCCAGGTCTTGTCCCTGGCATTCACTTTACCCTTGTGTGTGGTCTCCACGTGCTGGAAGGGCAGCTTCAGCGGTCTGGCAACTTAGAGCTTACAGGAAGGAGCCAAGAGCTAGAAAGAACAGCTTCCTGACTCTTCATTTTCCTGGGACAAAGACCGAATAGAAAATCCTGTTATTAGAAAGGGAGCTTTCCAGGGAAAACACTGAAGCAACAGCCTCTCCTTCGCATTGTTCTGTTTCCAGAAACTGGAGGAGTATTCTGCACAGCCAGGGACCCAGGCTCAGTTAATGTGTAAGCTGAAGACCACTCAAGATTGCAACTCATTGGCAGCAACAAAAGCCACCAGTCATACTGGAGGCTGCCACTTGCCGGGGCCTTTTGTAAGTGTCCTCTGTGTATGAGTTAGGTATTTGTACCCCCTGTTTTACATTTTCGAAGCTGCCCAGGGAGGCAGATGATGAAGCTCACGGTTGCATGTGCAGGCATGGGCAGCCTGCCTCTTGCTACGGGGGGCTATGCTTTCTTCCTCCCGATGGATCAGAGTTTTTCAGAGCCAGTTACAGAGAAGTTCAGGAAATGCTTCTCGTGTTTTGAAGCTTGCCACATTAGATGTGAATGTCTGCGGCACCACAATGGCGTGTTGGTGCGATTGTCACTCCAGACGCAGCAGCTCAGATCAGCAGGGAGGTTTCGGCAGAGGAAACGTGGACTATCACCGTGGGCGCTCTGCAGATGCGGGTACAGTGAGCCCCCGCGCGGTCCCCATGCACCTGTCGCCATCACCACCACCTCCACCAAGGGAGGACAATCCAGGACCCAAGCAAATCGTTAGCCCTTTGATGTATCAAGGAGGGAGGTGTGGGGAGAGGGGACAAGCCCAGGATGTAGAATCAGAAAGGCCAGGGCGTGAACCCTGGAGCCACCAAATGCTTTGCCAGCTGGGTGACCTCAGCTAAGACGCTGGGAGTTTCAGGATCCTGGCTGTAAAATGGAAATAATAATCCATCTTGGGGTTCGGTGTTAAGTGAGGTGACAGTGCTGGCCACCAGCAGGGCCACTCATTATGTCATCTGCTGTGACGTGTATATCACGGGGCCTAGAACACCTCGTCCTCTCCCCTCCCCCCTCCTCCCTCTTACTTTGCCTTCACGCCGCTCTGATCCCGAAAGACGGTTTCGTTCTGGCCTTGGGCGTCTCCAGTGGAACATCTCCAACCACTTTAATTCCTATCTCCAGCAGGTGACATTCGAAGATGCTTCCCATTTACCCTGGGAGTTGGGAAACACTGTAATATTCTCCTCTAATTATCTGTGTCTCAGTGGGAAGCCTGACATTATAATTAACTTGGGCTCCTGTCTGGGATGACATTTTGCGCAGCATATTGTGTTCCTGGGTGAGCACCGTAGCAGAAGCTGGTAGAGTGCTCCCCGGTGACGCTGTTGGGTTTGAGCAGGAGAACTGGCACAGAGCCCCTGAGGGTGAAATCATAACTGGGATTCCTGCAGGGGCCCCCCCCACCTCCCCAGTGTAACAGGGCAACTTTAAAATTCACTACCAACTCCTGCCATGGGTTACAGACCCCTCCCTGTGCCCTACCGACTGGCCAGAACACGTGAGCTATGTTCTGGAGCTGCATGAGGATTGGGGCGCCTGGGTGGCTCAGTCAGCTGAGGGTCCGACTCTTGGCTTCTGCTCTGGTCACAGTCTCGCGGTTTCGGGAGTTCGAGCCCCGCATCGGGATTCTCTGTCTCCCTTTCTGTCTCTGCCCCTCCCCAACTTGGGCTGTCTCTGTCTCTCTCAAAATAAATAAACTTAAAGAAAAAATTTAAAGCTGCATGAGGACTAGGGTTAAAATCAAGACTCATTTCCACATCTGCTAGATTATGTCATCCTCCCATCTATTATGTAGATTAAAGGGAAAAATTAAGGCAAGAGAATCTGAACATGTTTTTGTCTGAAGACTCAATGTTTCCGGTAAATTCCAATTGCCTTTCTACTCTGGCCAGGCAGTTATCAGCCACCTCACGGTTTTCCTAAGTCCTCCCAGACCTGCACTGTCTAGGACAGCAGCTAGTAGCTATAGGGACAGACAAGCGTAGGTTCTGTAGTTAGAAAGCCTGAGATCCCAGAGCCACCAAATGCTCTCCTATTTATTTGTCAGATTTAAACACATGTCAAGTGCTGACTAGCCATACACAGCCAGTGGCTACCATATTGGACAGCACAGGTACCGAACAATTCTGTCATCACAGAAAGTTCTATTGGATGGCACTGGCCTGGACCTTTGGCAAAACAATGTGAACTCCACAGTTTATCTAGAGCCTACCTCAGCTTGCCTTGGGCCGAGTTCTATTTAGGGGAGACATTCTGTTTCCCGAGACAGGTGTTCTTGGTTGTGGGGTCGGGCGTCAAACGTATTTTACGAATAAAATGCTTTACGTTTCAAAATTTGAAAATTAGTGGATTTTGTTAAAATAAGCTAAGGGGAGGACAGGGTCACCCCTGTGGTGCCATCATTCTTGTTCCCTTTGGTTCTGATCTGGCTTCCGATTTCTCAGATGGGGTGGGGGGCAGCTTGTGCAGAGAAATCACAGCAGGCTCGTCACCACGTCTAATGTCAAGGAGATGGAAAGAGCCACTCCAAGGATGATCTTGTCATTCTCTGCTCCGAGTGACACACACCTGCCCCCCGAGCAAGCCAGCATACTGGTCTGTGCCAGCTTAGCCCTCTCACAGAACAGATTCTCTTGCCTCAGCTCGGGTTTCAAAGGAAGGACATGAACTGTCACATGAAAATCACCACAGCATTTACTGTCACCTTTTATTTATTTATTTTTTTTTGCTGGGAACATTGCCTAGTTCATCCCCCAATGCTCCCAAATAAGGTATTTAGTTTAGAATGCACCGCCTGAGAAAGCTTTGCCTCGCTTGTGGAAACGGTATTCATAATTTACTGTGTATGCCTTTTCTTTTTTCCCTCGGCTGCTAAGAACACAGAGCCCCATTGCCATCGAGATAAGAAGGAAGTGCATTCTGATGGTCTCATTATTGGAATTCTTCTCTTCTTGTACAACCTACTACTGTATTGCACTTTAATCCATTTCAAAAGGAGGGAGGTTACTCATTAATTGGCACATGTGATTTTATTCCTTTGTTTCCGGTTTCCTTTGTTTCCTGGGCACAGATTCGATTTCTAATCCAGATACCCGGAAAATACTTTTATCTGGTTTGTGATGGAGACTGGGGGCCAGGTGAGAGGTGGTGCAGTCATCTGTTTATAATGTTCAACCAAACAATCGACTGATACGTCCTGTGTGTGGAGGCTGCTAGACCCCCCATGTCCAACAGGAATACAATGCAATCTGCGTCTCTGTTGTTAGCTTCCTAGTAGCCATTTTTTTAAAAAATGTAAAAAGCAAGTGAAACTAATTTTTAATTTTTTTTTAGCGTTTACTTATTTTTGAGAGTGAGAGACAGAGCCCGAGCCGGGGAGGGGCAGAGAGAGAGAGGGAGACACAGAATCTCTAGAAGGTTCCAGGCTCTGAGCTGTCAGCACAGAGCCCGACGTGGGGCTTGAACTCATAAGCCATGAGATCGTGACCTGAGCCGAAGTCGAACGCTCAACCAACTGAGCCACCCAGCCGCCCCGAGACTAATTTTTAATACATATTCTATTTAACCCAAATAGTCAAAATCTTATTATTTCAACAGACTCAATGTAAAAAATTGAGACATTGTACATTCTTTTTTCCACACTCAGTCTTTGAAATGCAGCGTGTATTTTACACTTTGGGCACAACTCAGTTTGGAGGCTAAATTTTTAATGGTTCAAGTGAAATGTAGTCCCCTCAAAACAAAGCTGTGTAGAGTGGAGAAAAGAAATATTATATATATTTCTTCAGTTTTCAGATGTAAACTTAAGTTAATTAAAACAAAAACAAATCATTCATTGTCTCAGTCCCACCAGCCAAATCCCAAGTGCTTCACGGCCACACGTAGCTAGTAGCCGCCGTGTCCGATGGCGTGGATCTAGATGCTCTGAGAGCTACAAAACAGGATAAAAAACAGCCCTTGCCTCAAAAGAGCTTCCCGTCTGGCAGACAGGATGAAGTTTATACACACACGTACTATGATGCAGAATGAATCCATTGTCACCGGAAGTCAAAGCAGTAAGTACAAGCCTTCGGAGCAACGGTGTCGTTTCTTTTGGCTCTGTGCGGTTTAAACAATAATATTTACTGCTCCTAGACTTGACATTGAAACCCAGGCCTTGTAGGACTGACTGGGTGCCAGTGATTTCACCCACAGCCGAGAGGATGGAGGAGGCCAGCGGGAATGCCCTGGGCAACGGCACATGGGAAAGGTCAAGGCCCCTGGCTCAATACCAGGCTGTTCTCTTTCTTCCTGCTAGTTAATGAGATTAGTGTCTCGAGCCTCGGCACTGACCTACCTTCGCATGCACCGGGCAGATCATCTTTTGTGTCAGAACTACAATGTTGCTGCTGTGCTCGGCCCGGGCAGCTCCGCGCTGGGCCAAGGCTGCCATGAGAGATACCTGCAGACCCTTTCCTCCGCCTGGAGAAGCCATCCCGAGGACAGGTTGTTCCTGCAGACTGGCCCGCTGCTTCCGTCCCAGAACTCAAAGACATTATCATGTCCAGGGTCCCACGTGACCCATGTTGGCTTTGCTTTGATCTTTGCCCAGCGCTTGACTTGTCTTTGCTTCGCTGTAAAAAGAATTGTAGCTCCTCTCAAACTTTGATTTATAAAAATACCCGGAGCCTTGGCGGGCAGATTAATCCTCCAAGGAACATCTCATCTGCTGATGTGTCCCCGTCCCCTGTTGGGGTGGCCTCAACTCTTGAGAAGCTATAGCAGATAACAGGACTAATCAGGTGATAATATTTGAGGTACTAACTTTATAATAGTCCCAGCTCATTCATATTCATATATGCTAATTTTAGCACACATTAATTATGTGTTTAATAAGTCCCGTTTATTCTATTTTGTCTCCATTCCCTTGATAGCTGTTATGGTGTGGGGTTGAAAATAATTAAAATGTTATTTGTGTTCTGCAAATAACAATTAACCAAGGATGAATTCTGAAATCAAAATCCCATTGTCTTCCCCTCTCTCTGATTAAATACAGTGAGTGAAACGGCAGCCCAGTGTAGCTCTGTTCCCCGCGCAGTTGGTGTGTTTCCCTTTTCAGGGTGGTAAGTGCCAGAGATGGGTCCTGGCCTGACTCAAACAGCCTCCGTTGCCTTCGGCTCCTATCTTCTTGTGGACCTGGAGACACACATTCGGGGGTGGTGAGCTCCCACGGGGCCGTGGGAGACGAGGAGGGAGGCTGTTCCCTACAGAACACACAGGGGGGGTGGAAGCTGGCAAGTTCTGTCTGTGGGAAGCCCCCAGGGGAGCTGTGATGGACCCGAGCTTCCTCCCACACCTGGGTCCAAGCCACGTCTAGCCACCCGTCCTTCGGCAGTTCAGCACCTTGGAGAAGAGACAGCCCCCTGGCCTGTGATTTTTGCATGTTACCTGCCCAAAGGGTGGCACCGCGACCTCATGCAGGGTCTCGTCCTAGTCAGTCACCCCTCTGGCTGCTCTTGCAGTGGCTGGTAGCTATTGGGAATAGACATCGGGCCCCATTTCCTGTTGCCTTGGATCTCGTGCCACATCTTGCCCTGCTCCAACGTCCTACAAAATACCAGCACATAGTCACTCTTCCTGCCCCTGAACTCTTTCTTCCCCGACTGCTTCTCTTTCCTAACCCTGGGAGTGGCCCCAAGCTGTCGATCTTTGCAGCCCATGCCCATGACTTAAGCCCCACTGTCAGCTTTGTAGAGCACAGATCCCTCAGCTTGAGCCAAGCAGCTATTATAAATGGGGCTCGAATGAGTGCTTGAAAAGAAATCCATCGCCCCTTTTGGTCAGCAATTCTACTCAAGAGAAAATGAACAAGGAGGGGAATCTCAAATAGATCTGTCTTGCTAATGGGCTACCAAAAAAACTAATTAGAAAATAATCCAGGGGTGCTTGGGTGGCTCAGTTGGTTAAGCATCTGACTGTTGATTTCAGCACAGGTCATAATCTCACAGTTCATCAGTTCAAGCCCTGCATTGGGCTCTGCACTGGCAGCTCAGAGCCTGCTTGGGATTCAGTCTCTCTCTCTCCCTCTCTCTCTCTCTCTGTATCTCTCAAAAATAAATAAGCTTAAAAAAAAAAGAATAAAAAATAAAATAACCCAAAGCTTATGGGATTTGGAATTTGGAAATTGCCTTGGAATGATAGCAATTTAGACTAGCCAAATTCTCCATTTCCACACGTAAGTAAGAGCTGGGAATCAGAATCTATAGTTTTTATCTTACTGTGTAAATAACCGTGTGGTTTGTGTGTATTACAACTTCAGCAAGTTGTGATTTCCAGACCCGCGAAGGAAGGTGAGTCAGTGTGGCCCCACCTCCCTGCCTCCCAGGTGACAGGAGGATAAACTTTGACCAGGGACATGAGCCTGCCTGAGGAGTAAAGGGACCAGAGAGACAGTGGTTTCCCTGACTACCGGATACAGTAGTTAAAAGAAATGTTTGTCCACACCTTCCCTTCCACATCCCCATTTCCTCCGAGCCTCAGAGCGACGAATTCATCATCTCTTGCTCTGATTAAAGTTCAGAGCTGTCATTTCCAGATATTTTGTTCATTTGCTCTTCAGTATATTCTCAGAAATGCTTCCCGGCGCAGAGATGTTAGAGAAGAAGCAGGAACGTGCTGGTGGGGAAAAAAAAAAAATCTCTGACTCCCATTTTCAGGTGCAAATTCTTAAATGTCAATACAGCAACATAGCCGTCTTCTCCCGTCTGCTTTTAATCAAATGCTTTTCTCCAGCAGAGCCATTTGTTTGCACAATTAGCAAGTCCCAGAGGCATCTTAGCTTCCCTTTCTGTGCCCTGTTCTCAAGGGGCAGTCTCCCCTTCACACTAGGGCCATGTGGGGCTTTTCTGTCAGGAGTGGGGTACATGAGCCACTGACCCCTCCAGAGGTCAGGGGAAAATGCCCAGGGGAGGAGAGCAGAGAGGTAGAATTTTAGGCCCCAAGGACGGGGGGAGATGCCGGGTTGTGTATGGGGTTTGGTGGGGGTATTTGGGGCCGTGCACCTTTCCAAGCTCCTTGGGCTGTGCCCTGGCAGGGACACACTCTGCCCTGATTTGCCCCATCCTCCGGGGCTCAGGATAAGCTCTAGGTTTTGCCTCCCGGTGCTTCTGAAGAGTGCCCTGTTGCTTAGAGACAGGGCACGACGCCTGGAGTGAAGATAAGGTTGTCAAGGAAACCAAGCCACAAATTCCCTTGTTTTTCTTCCAGTTGCTGGACAGAAGAGTAAAGGATTTTCGCTCTGACAACTGGGAAGGTATCTTCTTTTCTGTGTGTGTTTTAGACAAACACCAATTTGTTGTCCAAGATACAGCCGAGTTAGTACCTGAGTCGACAAACAGGGTTGAGTTTTGCTTTTTTTTTTTTTTTTTTTTTTCTTTTTAACAGCAGTGAGTGCTTTCTGACAGAGACAGAATTAAGCAGCCACTGTAACGTGTATCTTTTTTTCAGGTGTGTGGACCCCAGGGCCCAACCCCCTCTGTTACACCACTGAGCTTTTTTGAATTCTGTTTTCACTTATTGCCCCAGCTTTTCTCTTTTGGTGGGATCGTGAGTCCAAGTCGCAGCAGCAGCGGCCGCCCTTTCCGTCCTCCGTCTCGGAGTCATTTCCATGTTTCACATGGTAGGAATCAAGGAACGCAGACATCTTCCTCTTAACTCTGGTGTTCATAATTCAGGGAAAAAAAGGCCTTTGGGGGTCATCCTCAAGGGATTCTTTGTTGAAGCCGCAGAAGTTCACATCTGCTCTGTGCTCTTGTGTCAGTGGACTGCAGAGTCGGGGGTCCACATAGTGGCACCCCCAAATGCTCCCTCCACTCTGGGGAGTTTGAGGTACAGGTAAAGGGTTCTTCATTTATCAGTGGTGGCAATTTTAGCTCCTGCTGGCAGCTTGAAGAATCACCTGTGAGCGTGTGTCCCCTAGCTTTCTACAGACTTAAACCTGTTCCTACTTGTTAAGGAGAAATGCATCCTTGGCCCATCTCCTTTTCTCCCCATCTTCTGCCTGTGTATTTCTCTTGAGCAGTGTTACCAGTTGTCTGAGTCCCTCTGATGTGTTTCTCCGTGCCATCCCCTGACCTTATAAGGAACTTCTGCACCGCTCAGTGACATTCCTCAACACACACTTGGTTCTGCCCCTTTCCTGAGTTCTTGGGAACTTTTCAGTGCTCCATGGAGACATTGGAGGGTCACTCAACCAAGTGAGGGGGGGGGTCAAAACACAGTTACTGAGGGGATGATCTGCTCCATTAGTGACCTAGAGAAAGGGCACCAGGAGCAGAGAGGAGGCACCAGTTAACTCTGGGTCAGGGATGCGAGTAGTCTGGGGAGCTGGGGAGGAAGGGCACACTAGGGCAGTTAGACAGTAAAAGATGCATAGGATTTTGATAAATGGAAAGGGGAGAAAGAGAAGGGGCCTGGGTCTCTCTGGACCCCCAGACATGGATTGTCCTTGGCTAAAATATCCCTCCAGTGGTAACACACTATTTTGTCTTGACTTCCAGTGTAGTGCTGAAGCTGTCTTTTCAGGGTTTTGCCCGTGATCCCCTCCTCCCATCCAATGCCCTGGTGCTCCCTTATTCACAACTGGCCTTAGCCAATATGCTGCTCGGGTCTGTCCAGAGGCTGCCACAACCCCACCCTTCTCTGCTTCCTCCCCTTCCCTCTGTCCCCCTCCACCATTTGTGGCCCATCTTTTCACCTGGCCAACTTCTACTCAACCTTCAATGCCCAGCTCAAGCATCATCTCCTTGGGGAACATTACTTGATCCCATCTGCCCAGTATGCCTCGGTGGCCCCTCCTGGTGACCCCAACACTCAGGACTCCCCCCACAGCCTGCATTTCCCATTCTGCTCCACACTGGCTTTAGATTTCTAGACTCTCAAAATCCAGACAGACACCTGCAGGTAGTGGCTCACCTTCCTCATTTTTGGGGTTGGTTCTGTTCCCACCTGAAATGGGGAAGGGCCTTGTACAGTGAGTCCCTGGTGAGCAGGGAGGTGGGATAGGGAAGGAAGGCATGCAGAGCTGAGGGGGACCCAGGGCTGCTGAGCAAGTGACCACAAACTCTGTAGCTTAATGAACAGAAAAGTATTGCCTCACAGTTCTAGAGGCTAGAAGTCCAAAGTCAAGGTGTCAGCAGGGTTGGCTCCTTGTGAGGCTGGGAGGGAAGGATCTGTCCACACCTCTCTCCTCTGCTTACAGATGGCCATCTTGTCCCTGTGGCTCTTGACATCTTCCCTCTGTGCATGTCTATTCCATAAGGACACCAGTCACGTTGGATAAGGGGCCCGACCTACTCCAGGCTGACCTCCTCTTAAGTAATTACATCTGCAACAGTGTATTTCTAAACAAGGTCATGTTCTGACGTACTAGGTGTTAGGACCTCAACATATGAACTGGGGCGGGGGGAGGGGGTGGGAACCATGACATTATTCCACCCATAGAACCCTCCTTCCAGGAAGACCAGACAAACACGTTCAACCTGCCTCTTCAAAACTTGGACTATGAACATAAGCCACATATCACCTAAATATCATCTAATTAGTCACTCAGACCAACCTATTGATGGCATGACAATCTGTAGCTGACCTGAAGGGCAGGTAGTCTGCAGGATGATTAAATCATTAAACCAAAAGATCTCCAAGGCTGGAATTCTGATGCACTGTCACAAGGTGAAGACGGACAGAAACACGGACCTAAGTACAGTCCCGAAATTAGATTCCTCACCCCCAAACAGGTGAGAAAAGTGTCTTCAGGAGGAAGGAAGTGAATTTGGATTTTAATTCCATAAGAAGCTTAATTGGGGGTGTCTGGGTGGCTCAGTCGGTTGAACGTCTGGCTCTTGATTTCAGCTCAGGTCATGATTTCTCAGTTCGTGAGATTGAGCCCTGCGTTGGGCTCTGTGCTGACAGCGCAGAGCCTGCTTGGGGTTCTCTCTCTGCCTCTCTCTCTCTCTCTCTCTCTGTCTCTGTCTCTCTCTCTCAAGATAAATAAATAAACATTAAAAAAAGAGAAGCTTAATCATTCAATCACGTATTGATTGAAGTGTTTGCTGCTCACCTCCTTTCTGCAAGGCGCGAGGTACCACTGGAGTTGATAAGTGAACCTGGTGAAGCCGTTCCTTCCAGGGCTCATGCTGTGTCTACTGTCACCTGGACAAGGGGAGGTACAAGGCAGGGTACCCTCCTCTGAGAATCCAATGATAGAAGAGAGCCCCACAGCCTTGGTCTTGCAGACAAGGACCCCCCAGCATGCTGGGCTAGAAACTGAGGCCAGAGTAGCATCCAAGATCACCGGGCCTTTTAGGCCAAAGCAGTGAAAACGGAGGGGGTGTTGGCTGCTTTATGTCTTGGGAGGACCACCATGGGGAGCAGAGCCTGGGTTTGTCCCATGTTCCCTCCCAAGCCGGAAGTAGAACGAACGAGTGAAAGGTATAGGAGAATAGATGTTAGCACAGCATAAGGAATAACTTTTCCACAGTTGGAACTATCTAAAAGTGAACTATTCTGGTTTATCTCGAGAGGTAGTGATGTCGTCATAGCCAACCTGCTCTTTCTGGAGAAAGAGACCCCAGGATCTGTCATAGTCAGCCATTCCTCTATCTGATGTAGTATGACTGCCTCTAAAGAACCCTTGAAGTCAGAAAACACTCTCAATCAAGCTAATTCTTTCTTTCCCAGACCACAGGGTTTGGAAGGAACTAGTTACTTATTTATTAGTGGATTCGAAGTAAATTTTCCTTTTGGAAAAAGAACTCTGTTCTTCATATTCCTCCACGTAAGCTCGGGCTGGGCTGTGGTGTATGAAATCTAATCTCCTACCAGGAAATGATTATTTATTTGAACGCTTCCCCCAAATCCATTACGCACTCTGGAGCGTGAGTTTGGGGACGATAGATTTCATAGCTGTGCTGTTGACACTTTGGGTTCATTCTATTCCACACGAGCCTTCTTCCACGCGTGGCTGGCAGTGAGTGAGGGGATTAGGAAGTCCCCGCTGTGATTGACAGATGCCTCTGCAGATATGGATCGCCTTTTCCACTAGCCTGGGAGTGTGTTCTTTGCCCCTGCTGCTTTCCTTAATACGCTAGCTTTGCGCTTGTGGATAATTTGCGATGTTCTTCAAGTAACTGTGCCACTGCTTTTCAAATGTTTTGCTTCTTCTAATTAAGAAAGGGAATTGGATGTACTCTTGCCTGGCTGATTTTTTTTTTCCTCCTCTGCATGGGATGGGAATGGGAAGGAAGAGCAAAATAAATAGCTAAGAGATGTTTAAGAAAATAACCCTGATGCCACCAATGATCAAAGCTGTGTCTGGGAGTTCATTCCTATGAGAGGTGTAGGGATCCACAAGTTCAAGTTCAGTCCAAGGAGTGCATTCATGGAGACGGGAATACTCCACAGCTGGGCACCCCCCCCCCCCCCCACACATCCAGAAACTTTTCTCGGCCATGGAAATGCAGGCAGATGATGTTGAATGGAGCACGCAGGATCCAAAGACCAACGTAAAGAACGTCTCTGCCTTCCCAGTTGGGATGAGGGGTTGGCTGCATATGCAGAAAACCTGAAGCAACAGCATCTGCTCTCATTTAGAAGTCCAGAGACAGGCAGTTCAGCACAGATATGGCGACTACAGAACACATTTAGGGACATAGGTCCCTTTTCATTTTCTGCTTTGCATATGGCTTTGATCTTGAGTTACCTCATAGTCAGGGTAGCCACTGGAACTCCAGTCATTACCCTACTCTACAGGTGGTACAGAGGACAACTCCAAACTCTCGCTTTGTCTTCTGGAAAGTTCGGGCTCACAGTGCTCTCCTGCTAAGGAAAGGGGGGCAAATGGATATTAGAAGGCAGGAATAGTCTCTGCTCTGCCCAGACAGTGGTCTGTCAGAGTCTCAGCACCAGTGATGTGCCTGAGCAACCTCGTGGAAGGGGAACCTCATTCAAGACCACTCCTTGCAGAAGCAGCCACATGGTGGCAAGAGCCCACCTGGATTTGAATCCTGGCTGACCCCGCTCACTGCAGTCTTTGGCAAGTTATTGAACTTTTTTGAGCCTCCATTCCCTCTGCGTAAAATGGAGTAATTATCCACGCCACATGGTGCTCCTGTGGCCAGGAGTCTACGTTCCAAAGCTGACAGGTCACCCGTGTCGTTGTTAATTTAGTGCTCTTACCATCACCTCCTCATGGGCTGTTTGCATCCCTGCAGTCCTACCTGGGCTGCATGTTTCTCATACATTCCTTCTAGAACCTTCTAAGTTTGTAGGGCGAATCACAGAACAGCTTTATATTCTGTTTATCGCTGTATCTAAGTGCCCTATTAGTTCTCCCTTACTGCCCCTGGGTGATTTCATGGGCAGACATCTCAATTTCCAGTATGTTTCAGGTGGATAAACACTTTTCCTTATCCTGTTTGATGCTGATGAGCCAGTCTGGTAACTTCAGTCTCTCATTCAGTATAACGAACATCCTTCTCTCCTCATCTGATTAGCCTTGGAAGCCCACAGTGGGGTCAGAGGTGGGTGGTCTGTCTTTTCCTTTTTTTTTTTTTTTTTACCCTTTGATCTTACTCATCTTGCTGGGGATGGCTCAGCCATGCCAGGGAACTGAAGGAAGACAGAAAGAAAAGGTGGTGGTGGGGTATAGTTGGTGGTATTGGCAAAAGGTCTTCCCTAAAGATGACAGTTGTAATTTAGTGTTGTGTACTCAAAGTGGCAGATTTTCAAGTGTGGGCCCTTCACCTCATGGGTTTCTGAGGGCTTTTCCAAGCCTCCAATGGGAGTATCCACTGGTATAGGTAGGGTACCTTGTGGTGGACCACGTAGGAGTTCCCTCTCATCCCCTGGTGGTCTTCTCTGCATAAATTCCATTAGAAGTGCCATTTGCCCTTGTAGGTGGACCTCTGAGGGGAGAACCTGTAGACGTTGTATCTAGTCACCTTCCAAAATAATCAAGCTGGTCCTTTGTCCTTTGGAAACGCAGGCTACTTCCAGAGTAGCCCCTTCTCCTCAGTCAGCCACTAGAATTCTCCCAGCCACCTTCTCCCCTCGGGACTCTTTCCAGGAAACGGTCAGAGAGCGGTTCTACAGGGAAGTATGCCAAGCCTGGCGAGCTTATTTCTTGGAGTGGACTTTCACTTGGCCTGAGTACAGAAAAGTTCCCTCCTCCTCAGGGCATACTCTGATAGCTCTCTCTGAGGGAGAGACCTCATGGTCTTTCCATGGGACCACTGGGAAGTAGCACCATTTTGGAGGGACTCCTCCCCATTAAGACCTGCATAGAGCGTTAGGCACCTTTGAAGATGAGTACTGTCCATAGAATTTTTTATGATGATGGAAATATTCAGTATACGCAGTCTCATATGGTAACCGCTAGCTACCATATTGGATATGTGGGTATGCAATCTTGTTGAATTTTAACTAATTTAAATTTAAGTAGCCACATGTGGCTACTGTAACAGACAACACTATTTCAGAATGAGAGGGTGATGCCAGCTATTTTTTTTTTAGCAACGGTTCTATTCTAGCACTAGATACCTTGCTCTGCTCTTTCAAGAAAGTCATCCTGAAAGCCTCTCCCAACCATAAATAAGGAGCACTGTCAGTGACAAGTTTTAAATGTTGGTTCCCAGAGCCACATTATTAGGGAGGTGGACTTTAGTCTTGTTAATGGGGAGTAGGTGTCTTTCTCTGAGCCTCCCTCTGCCCCACTCTGTCCCGACTGGAGGCATTTTGCTCTTTTGAGAGTAATGGCTGAAGTCTTAGCTCTGGCGTATCTTTTGACCGCCTATTAAAAAGAAATTCTTTATTTTCCTGGAATAAGTATTCCTAGCAGTGCCATCATGGGCTTTGGCTGGATGATCAGCTCCTGCTTTCCTCCAGGAAATGGTTGGTAGATTGGATGCTGACAAGGATTGCCCAGGATCCTGGTGATACCCATGATCATAGGGAAGGACAGAACTAGTCCCAGAGTTTGATACTTGAATGCAGTTTAGGTCCAGCAGGATAAAGGACCATGCTGCTTTACGAAGTTAATCTAGTACAGTCTACAGTAGCAAAAAATAAAATAAAATAAAATTATGACTCTCAATGTGCAATAGCTCTGCTTATTCTAGTTAGGGAAAATGTATGTCTTATTAGATTTTTTTTAATCCAGTTTTTTAGAGTACTTTAAAATGAATTAAGTTTTATTAATTCGGAGAACAAAGTAAGGTCCCACAAGGGATCAGGAAAGAGTTCTGTGTCAGTTAGGATTCTTAGTTGCAAGTAACAGAGGTCAGCTCTGGCCAGCTTAATCACACCAAGGAGATTATCAGAAGTATGAGGAATAACTCAGACAATGAAAGGGAAAATGGATTGCCAGGTCTTGGAAGACCATAGCGAGGCATCCCAAGATTTGCAATGATACATACAAGCTAACGGGTGTCTTTTGAAAGAGCTGACATTACAATGACTCAGGGACAACCATTTTCTGCCTCTGTCATTCAGCTCAAGATTCAATTCTGGAAGAGAAAATCTGATCGACCTAGTCTACTGGGAGGTGGGGAGGTCATTCGCAAAGAAAAGCAGAGTGCCGTCTCCAAAGAGAGGAAGTAGGCATTCAAGCGTAGGAAAATGGAGCCCTTCCCAAACACATTGCCTCTTTAAATAGTGTCAAAATCGTTACAGACACCAGAGAGAGTTACAAGAACAGACTTTGCATTTATCTTTGCAATTTTTCTCCATGTATCAGACAACAGTAAAGTTCATCATGTAAAAGAGACTTCAGAAATTATTTCATTTACCCTAATTTGCCCACTTTACAGGTCAGAAGCCAAATGACTTGGCCAGGATTCCACAGCTGGGCAACGGTAGAGGCAGGACCAGAAGCAGGTCTCCAGAGGGAGTTATGATGTCCCTGCTGCTGTGCCACTCACTCTGCCTCTCCCATCGGCCAACACTTTTCAGTTGCTTGAAAGCACATTGTCTTTACATGAGGCTAACTGTTCCTTTTTCAGTCTCACCCTTGCGTTTCAGTTGCTTAGGCATCTTTGCAATAGATGTATCGAACCCTAGACTCTAGATTCTAAATCACTCAAGTTCATATTACTTTTTGTTGTTGCTCTGACTTCAAATAGCAAGCAAGATGTCTAGGATACAATGGTGACGATTCTCAAAGTTGACTCTGGGGGAAGATCTGCAGAGAGAGAGAGAGAGAGAGAGAGGCTGCCAGCCCATCAAATTGACTGCCCAGATACTTTCCCCCTCACAGATGATCTCTGGTTAGAATAAGATAACCTTGGAGGGTAACTCTCTCTTCAAACATATTATGTGTAGTTTTTCTTGTTTCTGGCCAAAGAGAATACAATGTCATTTCTGCAAAGGCCAAGTTTGGGTTGGGGTGGGGGGAAGGCAATTTATTCAGTGGCCCACTAAGTTGGCTGGTAGAAATAGTGACTCTCTCCAAAGGCTTGTATTATTAGACCACTTTGCTGATAGGCTTTTTATTGTGGATGCAGGTTCATTGCTTTAGATCCAATATATTTTATGCCAAAATAAGATTCTTTCATCTAACAGTTCCTGCCATATTCATCTCACTGCAATTGTTGAGTACAAAAAACAGGGGTGATGTGGTCTCCGACCCCTGGTCCGTGATGAGAGGGTAAGAGCAGAGGAATCCCGTGTCTGGTTGAAAAGGAGGGAAGAGATAGAATGTCTTTTGCTTAAGAAAAAAAAAAAAACAATCCCCACTTTTCCCCAGTGGTTAAAGAATTTTGGAATTGGAATGGACCTCCGAGGTAACGTAGGTCACCCCCTGGTTTAAGAGAAACTCAGAGAAAGTGTGACCTGCCCAAGATCCACAGCGCTAATAGCAGAACTGGAGGGGCAAGGAGGTTGAACTCTATTTCAGTCAAGCATCTCAATGACTGAACCGCTGATAGGCAAAGATGCCAGCCCCTCCCCTCACTTCTGAGATCCAGGGAGGTTTGGGAAGGCATCACATCCCTTTTTTCTGTCCTCTCTGAAAATCTTTTCCCACAAAGCTTTAAAATGATAATCAGCGATACTTTATTTTTTCTGCCTTATTTATTTATTAATGTTTATTTATTTTTGAGAGGGAGAAACAGAGTGTGAGGCAGAGAGGGGGAGAGGCACAGAATCCGAAGCAGGCTCCAGGCTCCGAGCTGTCAGCACAGAGCCCGACGCGGGGCTCCCAACTCATGAACGGCGAGGTCATGACCTGAGCCAAAGTTGGACGCCCAGCCGACTGACCCACCCAGGCACCCCTCTTTTTTCTCCTTTTAAAGTCAAGTTATAATGTATGTACAGTAAACACATCTCAAATATACAGCTGAAAGAGTTTTTGTGTATGTACATATCCCTGTAACCACTATTGAGATCAGGATGCAAAACATTTCTAGCCACATAGAAGGCTTCCTCGTAGCCCTGCACAGGCAGTAACTTCCTCTAAGACATAAGTACTGTTCTAAGTTACTTTCCCCACAGATGGGTTCTCCCCATTCTTGAATATCATTTAATGGAATCATCCTGCATGTTGTCCTTCTTTATCTGGTTTCTTTTGCTCTGAGATTCATCCATACCTGTGTCGTATTAGTTGATGAATTGAACAATTTTTTTTTTTTTTTTTGCTGTGTAATATACTGTTGTATTTATGTGCCACAGCATATCCATTCTGCTGTGGGTAGATACTTGGGTGTTTCCAGTTTGCGGCTACTAGAAGAAAAGCCACGCTGAACATTTTCCACAAGTATTTTTGTGGACATGCATATTCATTTTTCTTGTGTATATTTTTATGGATGGAGCTGCCAGGGAATAGGATAGACATATGTTTGGCTTGAATAGATTAACCAGTACGATTTTAGAATCAGGAAAGACATTTTCTTACCATAGTATTCAGTGATGATTGTTACCGGTGGGGTTTTTTTTTTTTTTTTCATTTAAATACAAAAACAATAAAACAGAGGCTTAGAATTAAGCTGGCTTCCTTTAAACATGGCAGATTTAGCACATGCATTTCTGCTTCTTCCCCAAACCCCACTGAAATGATAGTAAGGACTTAAAAATAGGTACCTAGAAGGACAGAGATCTGGAGTGGTGAACAGATGTTGGGAAATGGAAAACAGAAGAAAAAGTACTAATCGACTGGCTTCAAATGGAGAAGGACCTAAGTACCTGCAGAATGGAAGCCTCCAAGAAGCCAGGTGAAATGTGCTAGTTAAATCCTGGGAAGCCTCAACAATCCTGGGAGTGGAATGGGGACAAGATGGGACAGCCAACAGGGTGGTTGGTGGTAATCTGTATCAGGGGTAGTTAGACTTTTTTTTTTTTTTTTAAGTTTTAAAAATATTTATTTATTTTTAAGAAACACAGAGAGAGCATGGGTGTGCAAGGGAGGGGCAGAGGATCCCAAGCAGGCTCCGTGCTGACAGGAGAAAGCCCAATGTGGGGCTTGAACTCATGAACCATGAGATCATGACCTGAGCCGAAGTTGGATGCTTAGCCAACTGAGCCACCCAGATGCTCCAGGAGTAGTTAGATCTTTGTCCCACACCCAAAAAATGGACAGTCATGTCTCCTGCAGCATGGCAAGAGACACGTTTGTTATCTATATAAACGAGGCCAGAGAGGCATCTGGCTTGACAGACCAGGAGAAAATAAAGATGATGATCCAACTTGGTACAGGGAATAATGAAACCAAGAGCACAGCATCCAGGGAGGAAAGGGGAGGACTCTTTGCTGGGGAAACTGAAGAGTCTTAGGCAAATGGTCTCCAGACACTGACACTGGGGAGTCTACCTACCAAAAAGATGTGACCACACAGCCCCCTGGGATTTCATCCAGCGCCCGACAAGCCCCATCCATCCTGGGCCTCCAGTGAGCTTTTTAATGCCTTGCGTGAAATATGGCTTGGACAGCCAGAGTTACTCAGACTTCTGAGGAATGCCTTCCTTCTGAAAGATAAAGTCCAAAAGCTAATTTGGAGATAACAGAAACAAGGCATCGATCACAAGAAAACATGAAAATGAAACAAAATGATTAATACCCTCAGAGAAGAAGAGAACATAATCACTAATTAAAAGGGATGATCTGATGAAGAAGGAGCTCTCAGAAATTAAAAACAGGAAACCTGGATTTAAAAAGTAGAAAGGCTAAAAGAGCAAGTTGGAGAAATATCTAAGAAAATAGAATACAAGGCAGAATGCCACATGATGTGAGAAAGGAAGATAAGAAAATGAGCAGGGGAACCCAGTGGGACCAGCTACTGACTAATCACCATTCCAAAAAGAAAGTAGAGTTTCAAGAGTGCCAGAGTGGTGAAATAAAAATTTCCCCAGACTGAAGTAGACTAACTTTGCAGACTGGAAAAGAATTCTGAGTGCCAACCCCATAAATGAAAAAGGGACCCTTGCCAGGAAGCACCATCGTGAGCTTCTAGGGTGCCATCACCAGAGCTTGCAGAAAGGGGGACATAGTTCTGAGTTAGAAGGACATCACACATCCCAACAGCAGTGTTTCAAGCCAGAGGGCGATTGAAGGAGGTTTTCAAGTTCCCAAATTTCAAGCTTTCAAAGGCCTGAGGAACCGGACACTGGCACAGATCTCTTTCCTCATTTCCGTGCTTTGAAGGACCATAGGCCAGAGTGGTCCGGTGCAAGTTAGCACTGTGTCACCTCTCCTGGTCCCCACTCTTGGGGTGTCAACTTGACCTGGGAGCCCACCCGACGTCCCCCAGAGCAAGCTGATTAAGGTGATGTGATGAGCAGGCCTTGAGGCTGTGTCTCACTGATCAGGGGAGGAAGGGAACACCAGCCGGGACTTCCACTCTCTTGAGTGTGAACGTGCCGTCCTCAGAGGCCCCGCAGCACATATGACAAAGAGAACATCAGGCATTTTATGTGGCCAACTCCACACGCCAGTGGCAAAGCTGCTGCCACCCAGGTTCACCCGTCAGCCTCCTTTGCACTCAGCCTTTGTGGAGGCCTAGGATGCCTACCAGGCTGGAGCAGTTGGTTAGGACAGGAGAGGGTTCACATGCGGTCCGGAGGTGGGGGTGGGGTGGGGCTTGTTCACTAGTCCCATCAAGACTGCATGGAATAGAGCTGGGGGTCCTCAAAGAAAAGCAGGGAGCTGCCACCAAAAGTGGGGGGTAAGGATACTGAGTATACAAGAACCGGCTCCCCACCCCAAACCCCCAAAGCCTCTTCAATTAGTATCAAAACAGTTACACGTACCAGAGGCTGACTTTGTGTTGATCGCTGTAATTTTGTATGATAGAGTAGTAAGGTTCGTCATATAAAAGGGACTTTGGAAATTATTTACTTTCCCCTTAAGATGACCACCTTATAGATCAGGAAATTGCATAACTTCTCCAAGCTTCCACAGCCAGACAGAGTGGCAGAGATGAGTCCAGAAGGAGGTCTATTGATGCATTGTGTTCCTGTCGCTGTACCAACCCCTGGGCGTCACTCATCAGCAAATGCTTTTCAGCTGCTTGAAAGCACGTTATCCTCTTGTGTGATTAACCAGTCCTTTTTCAGTCTTAAGGTTGCAATTAAATTGCTCAGGTGTCTTTGTAATAGATTGTTTCTACCTCTGGGCTCCAGATGCTAAGTCTGGCCACACACCCTTGCCTGGGCTGGGCAAGGGGAGAAGGGGGAAGTGGGATGCACGCTCCCAACAAGGGTGTGTGTCCTCCTGTGGGTCCTTAGGTTGCCAGACCTGTGCAGCCACATCTTTCCAGAACGGTGGCCACTGGGCAGAGCTCTGTGCAGGACTGGAGGGAGAGAATAGGCAATGGTTCCAGATTCTTTGGACTTTATACTCAAGTGGGGGCTGTATACAGACAATGTTTACAAAGAAACAGAGAAGCAGGTAAAATGGGGGGCGGGGCGCCTGGGTGGCTCAGTCGGTTGGGCATCCAACTCTTGATTTCAGCTCAGGTCGTGATCCCAGGGTTGTGGGATCGAGTCCCCCATCGGGGTCCACCCTGAGTGTGGAGCCTGCTTCAGATTTTCTCTCTCTCTCTCTGCCATTCTCCTCTGCGCACATACACAGTCTCTCTCTCTCAAATTAAAATATCTATACATATAAAGAAACAGGCACAATGGCTCTGTTATGAAAGGGAGGCATTTGTCTATAAGAATTCATTTCTCATCTAAAGTTGGTTAAATGGAGTAGGATTGATGACTGGTCTCAGAAGGGCATCTGACCCAGGGGCACAGGATTATCTGGATCCCAGGTGAATCATCTCCATCCAGATGGCTGCCATCAGCCCCCTCCAAAGCCACTACAGGAGAGCAAGTCCCAAAGGGTGAAGTGAGACTCCCTTTCTTCTGCCAAATATCAGTCAAGGGTCTGCTCTGTGTCAGTGTGGAGATGTAAAGTTGAGAAATCAGATGAGATGTGCCTGGCTGAGGAGGGGGGTCAGCTCTCGGTGGGTCTGTTTCCAAGCAATTGAGAGGCGATCCCGGAAGTAACCTCACACCTCTCTTGTGGGGCTTGCCTCTGCCTTTTAAACCCTTTAAATCCTTCACCCTGTGGAGAAGTGGCATGTGACAACTGCCCAGAGCTCCACAGTCCACGCAGCGCCCCTGTAGCCCCCAAAGTCGCTTCTTTGCACCTCCTGAGTGTGTTGCTTCTTCTCTGCCCGAGAGGTCACGTCCAAGCAGGAGGTGCAGATGCTGGGTGTGTTCGTGGTCCTAAGTTGCTAGTGCAGAGACCCGTGGGGTCACTTGCCAAGCCCTAGGCTGGCTGGAGCCCGGGGCCCTAGCCCAGCCCTGCGGGCCCAGAAGTCGGGAAGCCTTGGAGAATCTCCTTCCAGCCTCCTCCACCAGCACTCCCCAGCATGAACCTCCCTGCAGAGGCGGCATTAAGCAGTGGTTGTGAGTGTATACCTTGGAGCAAACTGGGTTGGGATGCCGACTCTGCCACCTGCTAGCCTGGGCTGGACATTGACACCTGTAAGGTTCAGTCTCCCGGGTGTAGATCTGGACGGCGGGGGTTGCATCTCCGGAGTCGGCGCGGAGGACTCGGCGAGGAGGGACATGCCGAGTACCTGGCACTTACAAAGAGCTCGGTAAATGGGACTGCTGGCGTGACTAGCCTTTGTCCGGCCCTTTCTTCCAATATTCCCTGGAATAAACAGAACCCCACCCTTCCAAGCCCTCTTCGAATCTACCTGCTTCTTGCCTAATCACCTTGGTGGAAGGAAGGAGGAGGAAGTGTCCTTGACCTGCCAGCGATTGCCTCATTCCTTGTCTTATTCAATACTCCTACAATCCCATTCTACAGATGTGGAGACCGAGCCCTGCAGGGGCTCCCTATTGCCTCCAGCAGTAGACTAGACTGATGGGTATTCCTCAGGGGCATCATTATTATTTATTATCATTCACAGTAACATAGTCCTGTGCGCTGCTTTGAATCACAGATGTTTGTGCCCGTGTGACTGTTCGGTCCTCAACAAGCTCATAAACCCCTGGTGGGCAGATTCTTGTTTTGTACTAGGCTTTTCTGGCAGCAGAGCAGTGTGTGAATGCACACACATCCTTGTACACAGGTACTTCCCAGAAACTCTGTTCTCTGGGAGTGATCTCCCCCACGCTCTGCAGAAAGTCAGGAAGTTTCAGCCCCACCTTCCCTTGGGAACTCTCGGCGACTGCCTTAGCCTGTGGACAGCTCCCTCCTGACAACTCTCCTGTGAATCACTTATTTGGCCTATGGCGTCTGCCATCTTGCATTATATTGTCATTTATCCTTTTTTGCATGTGTGTTGTTTCCCCAAGTGACTGTGAAAATCAAGAACTAGAGGTAATGTCTTTTTATAGACTGACCACTTCCATTATCTTGCACACAGTCAATGCTAAGTCACTGTTGAGTATGATGCGGTGATGCCGTTGGATTTTAATGTGTGTGGTTTGCCCTGGACACACCTGGGTACTCTCCAGGGTCTGGGTTCTGTTCTCCCAGCCTCTCATTTTAATGCGTTCTCCATCCTGCCCTCTCCCTCCCTTGCTGCCACTGTCCGCCTCTGCCTCCTGCCCTCCCTCTCATCTGGCATTTCCCCAGGGGAAGATAGAAAGTTTTGCCTGCAGAGGCCACATCTCAGGCTGCTGCTTAATTGTTGAAGACATCCCTGCTCCGTAGAGAGGGCATACTTCCAAGAATCTCGATGCTGGGAGACGAGCAGAGAGACAAGCCCCCATTCGTATAGAGTGACCCAAAGTACAGGAGGCAAGGCACACTCACTGGCTGGCTTCCCTGGGTGCTGTTGCTGGGAACCATTAGATGTGAAGCCCATTACTCCCAGGAGGATGATGAGGGAAGCCTCGTCTAATGAGCAAGATGTGACTTCCAGGCTCCTCTGTCTCATGTATTGGAAAATAGTTTTCCTGTTGTGGCCAGAGGCCTGCTGAGCCAATCTGAGGAGTTTCCTGCTGCCTGAAGCTGAGCCCAGGGCTCCTTCCTCATGACTCAGAGTGGTTAAGCTGCAATCCAAAGACACGGATGCTGATGGGGCGCCTGGGTGGCTCAGTCGGTTAAGCGGCCGACTTCGGCTCAGGTCATGATCTCGCGGTCCGTGAGTTCGAGCCCCGCGTCGGGCTCTGTGCTGACAGCTCAGAGCCTGGAGCCTGTTTCCGATTCTGTGTCTCCCTCTCTCTCTGACCCTCCCCCGTTCATGCTCTGTCTCTCTCTGTCTCAAAAATAAATAAACATTAAAAAAAAAAGACAAAGACACGGAGGCTGATTAGCATGGGGCTCTGGATACATTTCATTGCATTCCCTTGCACTGTAGGAAAGTCAAAAGTCATCCCAATTTCTACTTCTTTCTTATGGTCATTTTCTGTGTCCTACTTCTTTCTCCCCCTTCTTTATTCCCCGTGCATGTATCAGTCATTCATTCATTTATTTTTTTCACTCAACCCATAACGTTTTGTTGACCCTCTGTTATGTACCAACTGCTGTGCTATTCACCAGAGATGTAACATGCAATTGTCCTTGCCTTCAGGGGTTCTTGAATTTAGAGAGCTAGCACCCTGCAAATCACACACATAATTAGTTACGTGCCCTTGTTATAAAGTAGTAAAAAATAGAGGCATGGTGTGCTGTGACCACCGAGCCATCGAGCAGAGAATTCTGACCTCCCGTGTTAGGAGGATGTGGCAGTTTTAATTTTTTTTTTTTTAATGTTTATTTATTTTTGAGAGAGAGACAGAGACAGAGCACGAGCGGGGGAGGAGCAGAGAGAGAGGGAGACACAGAATCCGAAACAGGCTCCAGGCTCTGAGCTGTCAGCACAAAGCTGACAGGGGCTTGAACAAGGGGCTTGAACTCACAAACTGCAAGATCATGACCTGAGCCGAAGCCGGATGCTCAACCGACTGATCCACCCAGGCGCCCGGATGGGGCAGTCTTACAAACATGTCCATAAATTCTTTGACATTCCTCCCTTTAAGAGGTGGAGGCTAATTCTCCTTCCTTTGGAAGGGAAGTGCCAGATTTAGTGATCTGCTTCTAACCAGATCACTGGGGAAAAGCAGAAGTGATGGTTATGCTACTCTGGAGACTAGGTCATCGAAAGTCCATATTGTTTCCATCTTGGCCGCCCTGTCGATTTCTTTCCCTCGTGGATCACCTGCTCTGAGAAAAGCCAGCTTTCACGTCACGATCAGCCTTGTGGAGAGACCATGTGGTGCGAAACTGAAGCCAGCTACCTCCAGCCAGTAGCCGTAGGAGGGCACCATCTTGGAAGAAGGTCCCCCAAACCAGTCTGGCCTTTAGATGACCACAGCTCCACCGACATGTTGACTGCAGCCTCATGAGAGGCCATGAACCAGAACCACCCAGCTAAGCTACCCTTAAACTCTTGACCCACAGAGCTGTGAGGTAATACATGCAGTAAGTGGGATAATTTATTAACCAGTAATAGATAATGAGTACATAGTGTGATGGAAGTTAATTCTTCAATACTCTACTTATCTGAAAAGTCTTCATTATCCCCCCACTTTGGACTAATGCCTTGACTGTGTATAGAGTTCCCCCAGAATTTGGAAAGCATTCGTCCATTGTGTCCATTGTGGGTGTTGACGTGTCCAGTGCCTTTCTTTCTCCACCCCCCGACCCACAGAAGTCGTGCGAGGTCATAAGTGTTAATTGTGTATGCTGCTGGATTTTGGGAGTGATTTGTCACACAACAATAGATAACTGATACAGAGGCAGAGAAAGGAAGGCGTTGATGGTAGGGACGCGCTCAACGAAGTGAAAGCTACACAGAGCCCTGAAGGCAGAGAAGAAATTGACCAGGTGAGGAGGAGGTTGGGGGGCAGGCCCAAGGGCACAGCACACAGGAGCCCCGCACCATGATGAAATGCTCTAAGAGAAAGTGGGGCTCATTAGCTGGAGTAGAGAAGGATGGGCAGAGAGGAGTGTCTGGCAATGAAATTGGGCACCTAGGGGGAGCACCAGGGCCTCAGGGACCATGCCAAGAATTTAGCATTTCATCTTGTGAGCAATGAGAAGCAAAGGCTTTGGTCAGGAGAGCAGCGTGAGCGGATTTTCTTACCAAACTAGCAAAAGGATTGCCTGGGACTTAAGAGAAAAGGATCCGGTTGTGTGCTAGTCTAGCCTGTCGATAACCAGCGCTGTGGCTGCACCAGCCTTTGTGGTTCTTATGATCGCAAGACGCCTTTCAGCAGAAACCATGGGGAATCTTCTAGGAAAAATGCTTATTACTTACAAGAGGGCATTACAAAGGGCATTTTCCCCTTTAAAAGGAGAAATCTATTACCTGAAATCCTTTTCCTCCCTTACTCACCCATTCCTGTGTTCCACACAATTCGTTCTGTCATCGTATCCTATGTATGAAAGAAAAATCTGTCTCGGGGCTCCTGGGTGGCTCAGTTGGTTAACCATCCAACCCTTGGTTTTGGTTCAGGTCATGATCTCGTGGTTCGTGGGCTTGAGCCCCGCAGCGAGATAATGGCACGGAGCCCGCTTGGGATTCTCTTTCTCTCTCTGCCCCTCCTCCACTCACATGCACTCTCTCTCGCTCTATCGCTCAAAAATAAATAAATAAAAAATAAAATAAAAATAAGGGAATAAATAAACTTAAAAAAAAAAAATCTGTCCGAGGGTCACAAATATAGAGCCTCAGTGGACCAGGCAGTTCATGGAAACTAGGCGAGCAGCTAGTGAAGACAATAGGGGGGTGTGGGCCTGTGGCCACCAGGAGAGTGCTTGCCCAGCAATGGGACTTTTTAAAGTGTGCCGTCTGTGGCCTGCCTCTGGTCCCTGTTGGGCTGGCACCCTGGGAGTCCGTGGCCCTGCATCTGATCATGGACCAATCACTCCCTCCACAGCCCTTTGTCTGGAAGCCTTACCAGAAACCCACCTTCATGCTAGCTTTGCCCGCACTCTGTCCCCATAATTGCCTTCCTAAAATGGCAGATGTCCTCATCCGTCCCGGGGCCAGGGCCTCTGCTGATTCACCAGAGCCCGCAGGGTACATGGCTGGTCTAAACACCTCGGGGATGAACTTAAGCCCTTTGCAATGTTCTCCCGAAGCTCTCATTTGGATTTTGGTTTGCCCTACTCCGCTGGGAGTTTCTCAGGCCCCATTGTTTTGACATTGCCTTTGAGTCCCTGGCGCCTGGCAGGGTCCTGCCAGAGTCAGTGGTGTTTGCTGGGGGATCGAATGTTTTGTACACGCAGCGGACAGTGTTTGTGCCCTTGCTGATTTGCAGCCGGGTGTGTGGAGGGGTTGAGAAGGAAATGCAGTCGCCACGTGAGGGGGCATGTGACTCGTGGAGGAAGACCTTTGACCTTGATACCCAAAGCCTCCCTGACGCAGCCGCTGCTTTACCAAGTGCGCGTGGGCCCAAGAGGGACTTGGTGCGGTGAAAGGCGATGGGGCCTCTAGAGCAGATGGGCTTGGGTTCCAATCCTGGCTCTGTCACCTCCTACCATGTGACCTCATGTGTGTGTGTTTTAAATTTTTTGTAATATTTATTTTTGAGACAGAGAGACAGAGCATAAGTTGGGGGAGGGCCAGAGAGAGAGGGAGACACAGAATCTGAAGCAGCCTCCAGGGCCCAAGCTGTCAGTGCAGAACCCAATGCAGGGCTCGAACCCATGAGCTGCATGATCATGACCTGAGCCAAAGTCAGACACGTAACTGACTGAGCCACCCAGGTGTCCTGACCGAGCCACCCAGGTGTCCTGACCTTGTGTGTTTTAAAGCCGGAAATTCTGTGTGCTACCCTGACCTCTCTGAGCCTCAGAGGGCTCCAGACTTCTAGTCTTGAGTTCCCTGCTCTCGTTAGACGTGCTCCCCACCCAGCGGGGTGGGCTTCCCGCCCAGCCAGACCGGCTACAGTCCACCTGGTCCCCAACCTGCCAGCATAGACGCTCCAGCAGGCCGCTCGCATCCTCCATCAGGAATCAAGAGCCACTTCACCCTCTTTCCGTTATGAAGCCTGCCTCCCGCTGTCCCTTCTGGTTCATTCTGTCCCTGAGTACAACCCCCAGTGGCCCTTCATGGCATGCAGTGTCTCCCTCTGCTGGCTGCAGGTGTATGTGATTAATAAGCTGCTGCAAATCTCATCTGTCCAGTGGCTGGTGTCGTGTGTTCGGCCATCTCGTTCTGTGTAGGGTGGGGAACCCCTCCCTCCCTCACCACCAGGTGAAGAAGAGGTGATCAGAGCACCTTGTAAGAACAGTCTGACCTCTCCGTGCCTCGGTTTCCTTCTCTGTAAAAGGAGAGGCTATCAAAGTGCCTCCATCATAGGGTCACCATGAGCATTGAGTGAAATAATGTCTATAGAGCACGTAAAACCGCTCCTGGAACACAGGAAGCACTGTGCCTTTGCTATTATAATTTGCTATGATCAACCTGGCGCCTTGGCTCTCAAACTTGGGGCTGCATCAAGATCACCTGGAGGGTTTTGCTGCTGTCCACCCCCAGAGCGTCTCATTCAGCGGGTCTCTGGGAAGGGGCCCAAGAACTTGCACTTCTAACAAGTTCCGAGAATGCTGATGTTGCCCATCTGGGGACTCCACTTTGAGAACCGCTAACTTCATGGGAAGATCTACCAGGCAGGGAGCCAAACTCGTCCTTGACTTGGGCTACGGGACTGTGTGGACTTGGTCTAGCTGTTTCTGTTTCAGCTTCCCTTCTGCCTTCTGCTCAGCATCCCACTAACTTTAAATGTGAATGTGATACGAATCCCAGAAATTCACTGCTTCCTCTGAAAGACGGGTGTTCTTCTTGTGACCTCCCTCCTTGGAAATGCAGCTCCAGAACCTCTCCGTGGTATAAAGAACGTGCCGGCTGGGGAGAACATGCTACTGTCTGTTATCTCTCTTCCCGCACGTTGTGGTTCTGTTCTGGAAGACTGTCACCTCCTCCCTTGCCAGGTTCTGTCTGTCCAGGTCACTTGGTGGGTATTCCGGATGCTTGTTTGTCAGAGCTGGGCCACGGGCAAGCAACATGGAGTTTTTATCGCAGTCAGAAAACCTCTGGGATTAGCCGAGCCTGGGGTCCTGGATGTACCAGTCTGCTCTCCCGGGGGCACAGGCAGCGTTGACGCCACATGGTACTCAATGCCCTAGCCTACAGAAAGAGGGAAATAAACAGATATCTGTCCCAGTTTGTTATTGCCAGCTCCCCTCTGTGTAGCCGTGGGTAAGTCGCCTCCCGTGACTATAGAACAAGCACTTTGTGTTGTAGAATCCTAGACGAGGAATGGACTTGTTTTTTTCATAGCGGCCTGATTTCCCCCAGCTGAATCTTCTGTCCTCCGGGGGATCTCAGAAAACCAAACTAGAGTCAAATTCCCTACCCAGGCATCTCAGTTTGTCAGACCAGACATGGAACGTGAAGCTTGCCCATGTTCATCAGTGATTTCTTCAGCATGGTGGGAGGCCCATTACCTATCAACAGATTTCTCCCCCTTCTCCAGTAATGCTTGACCACCGGGCCGTCACTTGTGGATGTCAGTACCTTTACGCTGCTTCAGGGAATGAGGTTCCATAGATGCCCACATAAGGAAAAGTTTCTTCCTTTAAAAAATTGTTTTTAATGTTTATTTATTTTTGAGAGAGAGAGAGAGAGAGAGAGAGAGAGAGAGAGAGAGAGACAGAGTGCAAGCAGGGGAGGGAGGGGCAGAGAGGGAGACACAGAATCTGAGGCAGGCTCCAGGCTCCGAGCCATCGGCACAGAGCCTAACACAGGGCTCGAACCCACAAACCATGAAATCATGACCTGAGCCGAAGTCGGACCCCCAACTAGCTAGCCACCCAGGCGAATTACAACTAATTCAGATGCTTCAGAGAAAGGGTGGGTTTTACTTAGATTGCTGTTTTAGATCATGCCTCTAGACTATCCAGCGTCTGCCATACAGTGGGTGACTGCTCAACTGAGCCAAAGGGTAGAATTGGAGGACAGGCCATTGTCTTCCAGTCAATAGGCCTACTTCTGGGGCGGTCCTCGCCTTGGAGACACTGAACCTACTCCCACATCCAATCCCAAAACCATTCTTCATCTCACACACCCGTTACCCCGACACATTCTTCTTTGACTTGAGCCTCAAGGTGGCTAATCCTCCATTGTTCTCCGTGGCCCCCTGGCACGAGTGCAAAGTTCAATAACAAATAGCGAGAGAGAGTTTGGCATGGGTGGGGTAAAATATCACCCTGCCCGTGAAGTTTTTCTCTCTGTTGGTGACCCCTGAGGATTTGATACTCAGTCACATGAAGATAACACCATCAGGAGAGACACAAGAAAATATACCAGGGTGAGACAGCTGGCTTTGTCACCCAGCCTTTCACCTGGGGTCCCATTTCAGTTGTGTGGTCTGCGGTGGCCGCCACATTTCACTCTGGCCGTGTCCCATGCTCCCACCGTCCAACCTTCCCACAGCTTCCTGTCTCAGTGCTTGAGATTGGGTTCTCTGCCTCCGATGTCGTCAGAGACTTCTGCTCAAGCAGGGGCAGCATTGACTTCACTGCACACCCCTGATGCACGTCCTCTCCACCAGCTTTCCGATGGGGCTGTTGTTTGGCCATGGTAACGATAAATCCTGCCATCTCTCAAAATCATGTGTGTATCATTCTTTTTTTCTTTTAATGTTTATTTATTTTTGAGAGACAGAGACAAAGTGTGAGTGGGGAGGGGCAGAGAGAGAGGGAGACACAGAATCCGAAGCAGGCTCCAGGCTCTGGGCCATCAGCCCAGAGCCCGGCGCGGGGCTCGAACTCACAAACCGTGAGATTGTGACCTGAGCCGAAGTCAGACGCCCAACCGACTGAGCCACCCTGGTGCCCCTATCATTCTTATACTCCCCTTTTCTGGGGTCAGGTTACTGAGCATGCCTAATGAAAACGTGGGACTCGAGACAGAGGTACATCAAAAAGAGCTGCAAAATGGAGGGTTAGAAAGCATAAACTGGAGCTGTGTGAAGCTAGCCAACTTCCTTGACTTTTGGTTTTTTTTCTCTTCTGCATAGAGGAAAGTGGATAAACACTGATCTTCAGAAACTCTCCAGATGCTCATATGGTATCACACTCAGATGAGAAGATCATTAGAGAAAACTGTTAACCCACCAAAGCAGGGAAAGGATTGATTCAGCCAGAAGTCATGGCAGAGAGCTATCGGGAGATCCCAATGTAGATTGGATAGGAGGGAAGGGGCTAGGTCAAGATGTTTCTGATTGAGGGATCCAGGAGGCGTGGAGGAAATAGCCTGCGGTGCTAGTTTGGGTCTAATCAAGGGGGAAAGGACCTCGGTTTCCCAGACCCAGAGGATGCAGGCTAGAGGCTACTCGACTTACAAAACGCTGGGGAAAAAAAATGCCAAGTGTTGGGGACGCAGCGGTTAGTAGAACGTGCTGTCCCTGCCCTAATGGAGATTTACAGTTCCATGGAGAGGAGGACGCTGATTAAAGAGTCATACAAATAAATGTGAATCTTATGTACCTGCAACAGAGAGGTGCACAGTGCCATGAGGACACATAATAGCAGGACTGGCCCAGAGAAGCATCCAGGGAAAGAGGAGAAGAATCATTGGGGTAGGCAGTGAATCGCAGGAGGGGAACAGAATGTACTAGGGACAAGAGGCATGGTGACTTTGGTTTTGGCAGAAACTTGGCCATGGAGCTGTGTTTAGCTCGAGTTGGGTTTTCTCCATACTTAAAATTACCGCTACCTTAAAATTACCTCTACCCCCAGGATTCAACAGATATTATTGGCTGAGTGTGTGCTAGTCTGAACAGTTAGAAGGAAGGGCTCCAAGAGGAGCGGAAGCCACTGTAAAACCCCAATATTTCAACTTAAAAGAGGAGAATTGCCTTGAAATTTTGGATGGCTGCAGCAAAAGTGGCAAATGGTAAACGCCGGAGGTGTGTTATTTCAGGGTCTCTTGAGGTGTGTTTGTCCGAATAAGCTGACACCAGGTCCCCTGCACTCTACCTTAAACATATGGAGGCTGCCTCTAGGACCCTGGTCTGTGGCATCCCTCACTGTCTCCAGTGTCACCATCCCTTAATCTCACTGTCCATCCAGAGGTACATCCTACCTCCTGTCCATACATACAGAAGGGAGGGGTCTAAGACAAATCAAGACATTGCTATGCATATCCCCCGTCATCAAGGAATATCCTGGGTGTGTTCTAATCTGGAAAAAAATACCCCAGAGTTCATCCTGAACTCTTTTTTTTTTTTTAATTTTTAATGTTTATTTATTTTTGAGAGAGAGAGAGAGAGAGAATGAGTGGGAGAGGGGCAGAGAGAGAGAGAGAGAGAGAGGGAGACACAGAATACGAAGTAGGCTCCAGGCTCCGAGCTGTCAGCGCAGAGCCCAATGTGGGGCCCGAATTCATGAACCATGAGATCATGACCTGAGCCGAAGTTGGACACTCAACTGACCGAGCCACCCAGGTGTCTCCTAAAATCTTCTGTTCCTGTAACCAATCTAGCATTTTGACGCATGGGGAAGGCAGCTTATTTTGGTAACTAGGACTACTTCCCTATCTTGAAGAAAAGGCAAGATGTGATGTATATAATAAGACGTATATGTGGGAGGGCGTATGGAGCATTTGCCTTTGAAATTGGGTTATTTACAGTAAGACAGGAAGATAAATGTAAAAATTTCACTGGCACAGACTGTGGGTTAATTGTCTGGAAGAGCCAGGATCAAAGGCATCTGTAGTTACAGTATTAACTAAGAATAGAACTTTTCATTGGCTGTCCTAGCAAACTCAGACTCTTCACTGCAGCTCCCATATGTTTGTAAATGGGGTAGGGTGATGTTTCTGTCAGATTCTAGCTGGGCGCCCAGGCCCTGACTCCTGGTTTCCCACCCAGTAAGTTCCTAGGATCCAAGTCTGTACCATAAGGCTTCCGCGTGTGCGTACTGCCCTTTCAGGGTGTTTTCCACCTCCCTACAGGTTTCTGATAATTATGATCCATGAATGGGGGGAATATCTTATCCGATGAGGTAAAGAAAATGAATATTCAGTAGCCCGAAGAGTGAGCTTTGGTCCAATCCAATTAAACACTTTTTTTTTTTTGGAGCATAAAATTTCATTTCTGGGCCAAGCTAATATGTGTTCCTGGCTCAAGGTATTTTTCATACTTAGATGTGAGATGCATTCAGCACATCTGAGTGACAAGACAAGACCCGGAAGATTCAGATACATACATACAATACCCTTGCAGCTCTTCGGATTCAACTGGGAGCACAAGGGAAACACAGGGAAGAAGGAAAGCCATTTTCCCAGGATTCCTGTACCAGGGACCCAGTGGGCCCCTGACGCCTCCACTGAAGTCCAAATATTGCGGCACTGGTTTAGTTTACATACTTGTGGGCTTTCCTGCCATCTTTCCTCAATCCTCTCTCTCTCTCTCTCTCTCTCTGTCTCTCTCTCTCTCTCTCTCTCAAGTTTCGTCACTTACTCTCTTGCCACATCCATTCTCCTTCTCTGTCTTCTTCCCATCAGCCTGCAAGTATCTCTTCCAGACTTAAAGGAAAGAGGGAGGGAGGGAGAGAAGACAGAAGGAAAGTGGAGGAAGACAGAAGGGGAAGGAAGGAGAGCGGATTATCCTCAGTAATAATTGCCCCTCGGGTTCTCATCCTATTTCCTTGCCTCTTTTCATCTCCAGACGTCTCCCAAGTAGCTTGACACCCTCCGACCAAAGCCACCGTGTTGACATTCTGGTGACACATTGTTTTTGCCTTGCCTTGTTTGTTTTCTGAGCACTTCTGAATGCTTCATTCATACCCTTTGCTTTTAGTCGCTCCTGGGGGTTACCCCCACAGCTTCCTGTTTCCACCCCACCTGTTTCCACTTTGGAGCCACCCTGCAATCAGGAGGCAGCCCTGCCCTGGCTCCTGAAAGCCCCAGAGTTCCACAGAGCCTTTCTCCGCTGGCTGAGGCGGGGCCGGGGAGGCACTGAGACTGCCTTGCTTTTTGGAAAGCGGCACTCATGGCTGCTTTTTCTGTTCCTACGTCTTCATGCCATCACATTCTGACTCGGCCGTTTACAAACTCTGTTTCCTCTCCCTTCCCGTGGCACATTGTCTTCCACCCGCCGTTTAGAAGTTCATGTTCCATTTGATCTGATCGATCATCCTCTGGATTTATTGTCTCGTTCCTGGGCATTTTTTTTACCTGCCGCCGTGGTTTCAGACTACCCGTAGGTTGATGGCTCCCAAATCAATATCTACCATCCAAACTTGTCTCTTCTGCCCCAGGCCTTCCACGTGACTGGGGCAGATTCCCCGGAACGTTCTGTAAGCGTGTTAAAACCTTGCGCCTACGTCGTTTGCCATAAGCTCAATTTCCATTCTTATCAAAACACTTCATTTCCCCCAAGAAAGAAGCATGCTGCCCTTGATCTGTCTTCCCTCACATATAATATCTAGTTGAAATTCAGATCCTCTCAATTATACCTTGTATAAGGTATACAAGATGCCTGTGAAGTGCATCTCCTACCTCCCATCCGGTCTGCCTCAGTCTGCCTTCAGCTAAAATCAGCTGAGCAGGTGTTCGTTGGGCTCCGCTCTGTGCTTTGCCACAAAAGGCTGGTCGGATGTGTTCCATGTACCGCAAGGAAAGAATCCCTCAGACGGGTTATTTCAAAGCAGTGTGATTGCCGTGACCGTGGAGGTGAATACGATCCTATGAAGAGGGCACGGAGGAGGGGTGTGGGGGAGGCCAGAGGAAGTCCCCCTGGAAGTAGGGATGTCTCTGCTGAGTCTAAAGGGGGATGAAAAGTAGAGAAGAAGGAGAGGGGATAAACAGCGCTGTCTGCCGGATGTAAGGCAGCTCGGGCTTACAGTGTGGCCGCACACGGTTAGGACTGGCTGAGGGATGGTGTCTGCGGGAAGGTGGGGCCAGGGGGCAGGCCGTGCCCAGCTCCAGAGGGTGTGGGGGCTTTATCCTGTACGCAGTGGGAACCGCCACTCCAGTGCACCCTTAAATTTTGTTTAATGTTCATTCATTTCTTGAAAGAGAGCGAGCGAGAGAGCGTTCACGTGTGTGTGAGTGGGGGAGGGGCAGAGAGCAAGGGGAAGACACAGAATCCGGAGCAGGCTCCAGGCTCTGAGCTGTCAGCACAGAGCCCGACCCAGGGCTCGAACCCACGCACCGTGAGATCATGACCTGAGCCAAAGTCGGACGCTCAACCTACTGAGCCACCCAGGTGCCCCTCCCGTGCACCCTTCACACAGGTCACTAAGGCAGCATCATGGGGAGAAACTGGCCATCTGAAAGGAGGTTGGGACCCTCTGGCCAACACTTCAGGTGGAAGTTAAACAGCCCCAGTGTGGTTTAGGGTATAGGCTAAGTGGCTGTCCCAGGCCCCTGAAATACGGTGGCTTATATAAGGTAGAAGTGTGTTTGTGTCTCTGCGGTTTATATACTTTATTCCAGTTACCAGGGAGGCCAGAAATAAAGTCTCTAGCTTGACAGCCCTGTGCTCAGCTAAACTCTGCTCCTGTGGACAGAGGGTAGGGTGGCTGGAGGGGGAATGGACTGTACGTGCTGGGGAGAATCCACATGCCCTGGGCTTAGAAGTCTATTGGTATGGGAAACAGGAGAGAGGGCCCCTGTCCCGGGCTCAGGCAATCAGGTGTTGCCCTCAGGAGAGACAGAAAGCAGAGGAGAAGGAGGGAGGGAGGCACAGAGGAAAGACCAGGAGTTCTGGTTGGGATTTATTCACTTTGAGCTTCCTGTTGCTCCTCTGGGGGAGCCGTCCAGGTCTTAAACTTGGTAAGCCCGCCTTGAGCCAACCAGAAGGGAGGTCCTGGCCAGTGCCCTAAGAGCTTGGGCTATGATAATGAGCATGGGGGGGCGTCTGGGTGGCTCAGCTGGTTAAGCGTCTGACTTCGGCTCAGGTCGTGATCTCACGGTTCATGGGTTCGAGCCCCGCGTCAGGCTCTGTGCTGACAGCTCAGAGCCTGGAGCCTGCTTTGGATCCTGTGTCTCCTCTCTCTCTCTGCCCCTCCCCTGCTCACACTCTGTCTCTGTCTCTCTCTCTCTCTCAAAAAGAAATAAACATTAAAAAAATTTTTTTTTAACTATAATGAGCGTGGGATGGGGGGAAAGAAATTTAGGAAATGTTTTCAAGAAAAACTGAATGCCGATCTAATATAGGAGGAGATAGAAAGGGCAGTTGAACTCTACGTGGAGGGATGAACTCGCGAAGCCCAGGGGCGGCTCTGACATATTTCTGTGCCCCCAGCACCTCTAGGACACGGCAGGGCAGGCGGGGGACATAGCATCAACACCCACCAAGTGAATGTTGCCCCTTTCACCCCGAACGTCAGCAATGAAATCAAAATTGAGAAGTTCTTACTAGATCTCTGAGAAAAGCTATATTTCTTCATGATGGCTGTGCCCCGCTCAGGGACAGCTGAGCTCAAGTCAGCCCCCAAACCAAGGACAGAAGCCAAGGCAATGACAGTAGGTCTTACTTGGGAGGTGTTTATGGAGAAGACCTGGCTGGCTGAGCATTTACCCTGGAGTGATATCAGTTTCTCCTCACTTCTTTCTCACTTGGCCCACTTAGAGCTATTCCTTTCTTTTGCCTTTTTTTTTTTTAAGTTTTTTTTTTCTTTTGAGAGAGCGAGCGAGCGAGCATGAGTGAGGAAGGGGCAGAGAGAGGGAAAGAGAATCCCAAGCAGGCTCTGCACTGTCAGTGCAGAGCCTGATTCAGGGCTTGAATTCACGAACCGAGAGATCATGACCTGAGTTGAAATCAAGAGTCGGATGCTTCACCGACTGAGCCACCCGGGTGCCCCTCTTTTGCTTTTAAAACTCCAGCATGCTGGAGTCCACAAAGGGTTTGGGTTGAAACAGAGAAATTAGGGTTTAGCCCTCCTTCACCCTGGGCCCTTGCTAAGCCCGGAGTGCACAGACCAGGAGGATAGTCACTGCTCAACCACCATGAGAAAGAATTCCATGCTGGCCTTGAACTTGGGCCCAGGGCCTTCGGGAAAGGAATCCCCTGATGCCATATACTCAGAGAAGGAGGTATATACACCACAGGTAGTTGTGCCTCCTGGGCTCCCTGGACTCCTTGCCCGGTTACAAGGGGAGCAGCTGCAGGACCCCCTAGGAGGAGCCCTCTTATGTGCAGGGCCAAGAGCAGGCTTCATGGCTCTGGTTTAAATGCAGTTCTGGGTTTGGATGCTCCTCACCGTGGATCATGTGAGCAGCTAGGACACAGTCTGGGGACCACGTATATCAGCAGCAATGAGCCAACTGAAGGTAGAGGCCAGAGATGTGAACTTCCCCTTGAACATGAGATGCTGCCACGATGGTGTCAATTGGGTGGCGCCCCCGCGCCCGCCCCCCCCCATTCTTGCCCAGCGGCCACAACGCGTGGAGTAAAAGCATGGTACAATCAGATGAACCGTCTCCTTAGCGCTTATACGAGAAAAGCAGACGGCAGCCAAGAACTTCTTAGGATACCTCTTTATGTCCCGGGATGTCTGGGGGGGGCTCACGATGCCAGTCCCCCAAATGCCTTCTAAAGGCCATCCCGCCAACGGGAGAAACTGGACATTAAGCGAACATCTGTTTTTCATTCTGGAGCCCAGTGTAACTCATTCCCTGCCCCAGAAAGGGGGTGGCTACGCAGGGCAGCAAGGTTGGAGGGCGTGGAGATGGTGAAAGCTCTTTCATCATGAGTGCCGCTGGGTAACAGGAAATTAAGGGTAAAGGCCTCCACATTCCAAGAGAGAGATCAGAAAAGTCCCGAAGCAGTGGGTGTGACCCATGAAAGAAGCCGGGTCTCTGCTCAGTTCTAAGAGATTTGGTCACCCGCTTCCTAAACCTTTATCAGATGAGGAAGGAAAAGCACATGATACATGAACGGGGGAGGTCTTGCTGCATGTGAACCTCCTGAAAACTGCAAGACAGGAAAGCAGATCTCATGACAACGAACGGGGCATAAAATCGATGACATGTGTCATTCGTGCAAATACCACCTCAATGAACAGGCCAGCTGGAGGGTGGCTCGAACGAGGGACCTGATGTCCCCTCCTACCTCCAGATGTCTGAGGCCATCATGTTTCATGGCCTCGCACAGTAAGGAAGGTCTCTGAGATGACTCTGGGTCATCGGCGCAGAAATTAAATTTACTTAAGGATGTGGGAAAATGAGGATCGTCTTTGATAACAACTGCCATCAAAATAAAGGACAGTATCAGCGCTGAAGGGTGGAGGCGCAGCTATAGGAAAACCCGTGTTGATTACTCTGGCTCCTTCGTGGTCTGAGTCCCTGAGTTTCCCTCCATCAGCGTGGGTACTGGTGGCTGGTGGTGGCCAGCCGGGAGGGACGGAGGCGTCCCCTCCACAGCACGGCGGCCCAGTGGCCAAGACCAAGGTCGGCCCATCAGGCCCTGAGTCCTGCCATCTCTGCAGAGCCATGTGAACTTGGTCAGGCTCCATTGCCTTTCTAAGCCTCATGGTCCTCTCTGCAAAATGCGGTTCTGACACCATATCCCTCATGAGATGAATGAGGAAACGCACCCAGAGCACAGAGCCTGTCCCAGAAACTTCCATTACTGTTTGTATTAGTTTTCTAGGGCTGGCATACCGGGTGGCTTAAAACAAAAGTTTTGTTTCCCCACAGTTCCAAGGCCATGTGAAATTAAGGTGTCCTGGCAGGGCCGTGCTTCTCCTCCTGAAGGCTTGGGGCCGGGGGTGGGGGGGGTGGGTTGGTTCTTCCTTGGTTCTTCCAGACTCAGGTGGCCGTGGAAAGTCCCTGGCAGGTAGACACATCACTCTGGTCTCTGCCTGTGTTCACATGGCTGGCTTCTCTCCGTGTCTGTGTGTCTCCTCTTATAAGGACATCAGCTACTGGACTGTAGGACCCACCCCGATCCAGTACAACCTCATCTTAACAAATTACCTCTGCGAAGGCCCTGTTTCCAAATAAGATCACATCCCGAGGCTCAGGCTGGATATGAATTTGGGGCGGGCAGTATTCACCCCAGTGCAGGATTCCCTGGTGTGACTTAGAGTTTTCTAAGGGGGTCCTGTCAAACATAGAACTCGCTTCCCCTCCCCACTCCAATCCCGTTCACCTCACAGGACACGTGAGACGTGAGGCCTGTTGCTAGAACTTCCTTCATTCGGCTTCAAGATCCGTCCCCTGTTAAAACGCACGTGGTTCAGTGAGGATGTCGCCCTTGCTGTTTGAAGTCTTTTAAAATACTGAAGCCCAAGTGTGGGTGTGTGCATTTAGGCCTCTTCCCACATACTACTAGTTCACAAAGCAGATTCGTGTCACCTCGGCCAATCCTCTCAGCCTCCTGGAGACGTAGGCGGGACCCATATTGCAGATGAGAAAAGGCGGTTGAGAAAGGTCACGTACCATGAACTGTAAAAGTCGACTTCAGAGCCAGGACCCTTGGCTCTTGGTATCGAGGCAGGTGGTGACCAGGGGAGAGGCGGGATCCTTGCTTTACCAGACGAGCTTGGGGAGGCGATGTCACCTCCCCGAGCCGCTGTTATTCCACCTGGAGAATGGGATGGATTGCATCTTGTCGGAAATGCTGCCGTGAGAATTAGATCAGACATGTGTGTGTAGCATTGGGAATTTCCCGGCGAATGTTTGCTTCCCTTCTCCTCCATCCAGTAGTTATATTAGCAGCAACCTGTCTCTTGCTTTTGCTTGGTGCCTGCCTTGCATGGTCCCAGGAGGGTTTGCGTTCGAGAAGTGGCAAGCGTGGTGGTCAAGGTGTGTGGGAAAGGGAAGAACGGAAGCAATGGTTGTAGGTCCCCCCACGATCTTGGCAGCTGTCTGAGGTAGGTGCCAAGTGGACTTCCCAGAGGGGGTGACTCCACTGCCATCTGGCATTTGCAGGCACGTGTCCTGGTCCTACTGTTTGTAATCACATCTCCTCCAAGCAGGGGACCTTGCCCATCTGTATTTCCTAGTTCTTCCCAGACCAGCCTGATCCAAGGAGACATAACATGTGGTAGCTCTGTGGGACCTGCCTGGAAAAGAGGGTTTCATAAATAACTTAGAGCCGCAGGGTACCTCGGGAAGGGCTGGCAGAGGAGTTCTGTGTGAATATCCCTGGTCTTTCAGAAATAAGCATGGATCCAGCGCCAGCTAGCACCAAGCCCTCCGCAGCAGAAGAGGAGAGCTAACACCTCATGCCTAATTTCTAGCCCAGCCCTGCGGTGGGTCTTCCCATCATTGGACTCCAGAGAAATGTGCAGAGAAGTGTGTCAGCTTTGTTCTTCAAGGCAGACCAGAAGAAGTGCCTTGAGGCAGAGAATGGCCCTTAGCTCGGGGCAGGGCGCTTCCTGTGTGTTGAGGCTTGAGGGTCAGGCACTGAAATGAGCTGGTACCTTGTAGCCCAGCTCCCTGCAGCTGTGCCCAGGTGATGCCTCCATCTGATTGGTATATGCCCCCATGATCATCTTGCAGGATATAATCCTTTACGAAAGACTGATTCCCGGAGGCTTCCGTTAGCATGTAGATCTTCCTGCTGCACTGGGTGGATATGAGCTCAGAGAGCTCACCGCTCTTACCTTGTCTGGTTGTGCTCTAGACCTGGTTCCCCAAGGCCTCCAATAGGCAATGCTAGAATCAACCTGACCTGCTTGCGACAAACACAGCTTCCCTGCCCGTTCCGTGTTTCATGGGACCTGGGTGTGTATTTTTGAGAAGGGCCAGAGATGATTCAGATTCAACCCATCCAAGGACCAGCCAGCTGTCTGCTCCTAGAGTGGTGGCCCGTGGGGCATCTCAGCTGCCTGGATACTGGGCTGCGGGGGTGGGGGGGGAGGGGCTGGGATCTTGAGAGGGGCTCCAGGCTTAGAACCACAGAAGCTCTTATAGAGATGAAGCCGCTGCTCGGAGAAGGCTCCACAGAGCAGGGTCTCAGGGCTGGAAATGGATCTGATGAAAGGGAGCTGAGGAGAGAAGAGTCAGGTAGCAAGAGACTGGCTGGGTTTTTTTTTTTTTTTTCTTTTTTCTTTCACTTATAGCCAGGCCCCACTGCTCCCTTGACAACAAGTGCCTGAAAGTTAGACAGGCATGGAAGGAGAGATGGCCCGGCCAGGGTGAAACAGAGCAGAGGGGAGATGTCTCCTGCCTGAGCCTTGTGGAGAGAGAAAGAAGGGAGAAGACAGTAAGAAGGAAGTTCTCTGAACTCCAGCTCACTCTGGGCTCACAGGACATACCCCTGACCTTGGCTTAGAAAGAAGCACAAAGCAATGTGGCATCAATGGCAAATGTATACAGCTGGATCCAGACAGACGGGGGATGTTCAAGCCAGAGGCCACCATTTCTTTTTCAAAGAAGATTTTTCATTTTTTGAAATAAAGACTGGGACACACAAAATGGCCCATTTGTCAGCTGTCGGTTGGGTCACTGCCTTGACGATTGGATTCTTAAGGCCAGCTGACATACCCAATTAACGCGAGGTTGGGAGACCCCCCCTCTAGGCATGACTTCAGATGACTTTGTTTACCTTTATTTAGCGAAAAGCAATGAAAAGCGGTCTTTGCAAGGTCTTAGGTTATCCCAGGGCGATGCCGCCTTGGCCAATTTAATTACATGCTGCTCTGGAGCTACTGTTTTGCAAACGGAGGAGCTGTAACGGAAGACCTGTTATCTGGTTGCTTAGAAACTCTGTACTTTTACTACCTCAAGTCGTCACCAAGCCCTTCTGGGGAGTCAAGGCAGGCTGCCACCAGCTCTCCTAAGTCGTAAATTTCTCAAGAGCCAGACGTAAACCGTGCAGCAAGACGATGGAGATTTTGGTGGTGATTGTCCCATTACAGACCATTTCAGTCCCCTCAGGGAACACGAGCCTCGTCTGGTCCCCGCTTCTGGCTCCGGCCGTCGGTTACACAAGTGCACCCTTGTTCGTTTGCATGTGTGCATTCCATGGACCAAGTCACCATGCCCCGTGAGGATGGCTACTCCGGAGAGCCAGAAACCAGGAGCGACTCTGTGGCCTTTTGCATCCAAAGAGGCACAGGGGCCCAGAGTGCCTAGTTGGGAGCCCAAGCAGCTTTGGCTTCAGACTTGTCCCCACTTACGGCCTTACTAACACCATCCCTTGTTCTTCAGCTTTGTAATTACAATCCGGGCCGATGGGGAGTACAGATGCCTCCCGGGCCAGGCTCCATCTGTGGGTCAGTCTGCTCCTACCACTTCAGAAGCTGGGGGGAAGGTTGGGTGTTTTGACCTGCAGCCAGAACACCCCTCCTTGAAGTGTGTGTTTTGTTGATGGTTAGGCTTGGAAATCTACAGGTCGGTGATGGTAAAATTGTGCTCACGAGCTCTGGTCAGCCTGGCTCAAGGTCACAACCTGCACTTTTGGCCACACGGCTGTGGACGCCACACCATGATATCCCATGAGTGTGTGTTTCAGCTTGTCTATAGAAGATAACCTTTCAAAGCAGCACACCAGCCTAGGGTGAAAGCATGCCTGATAATGTGATCATGCCAGGGCATAGCTTCTGCCAACTTATTCTGATCTGAGAATATCTGTGCATCTCTCCTGCATCTTCCCCCTGTTCTCTGTTCTTTTCATTGTTCCTTCTATTCATTTCACTCCTTTGCTTCACTGACTTGTGCACCTGCCATGAGCCAAGCTCTGTGCCGTGGGCAGCAGAACTGGAGTGTGGGTGATGAAACAGGAAGTCTGCACTTACCTTCTCTTTCTGTCTCTCCTCTCAGCTGAGTCCTACCAAGCGGGTACTGGACTCCCTTATGCATTAGCTCTCCCCACCAGAACCACAGATAGCATTTTGTCAAGCAGGATCAGTCATTCTGCACCTGAGTTTTGAACAGTCACTGTGTGGCTTCCAGAGCTGTGGAGATGTAGAAGATGTCCAAGGTGGGATCCCCAAACCCAAGTAGCTTAGAGTACATATTAAGAATAGAGAAAAATAAAGGGAGAAGGTGTGTGCCATCGTGCTAAGCCTGGGGGTACTGGTGGGCTCGACAGTCCTGGAGGGTCTTGAACTTGGATGTGGAGGTAAAGGAACAGAGTGCTCAGGTGTAATGAGGAAGGAACAGTATGGTATAAAGGGTGGGAACCCCAAATACTGCCTTACTGTGGTGGAGGGATAGCTGCAGATTCGGGTGGGGGTATCCGGAAGTAAAGTACAACTCTTTCCAAATGACCAAGTCAGTCTTGCTCAGCCCTGAAGATGAGTTTTGCAGTGAAGGCTTGTTGAATGAGCCCTTATCATCATCCAGTGTTGTTGGAAAGGGATCAAGGGGAGAAGGGAGAGCCCCGGGAAATAGCCTTCCACCTCAGGTGTGTCCCCAGGCCAGGTGAGTGAATGACCAGGAAGAATAAAGAGTGATGTGTCTAGACACTCTTACTTCAGTGAGAGAAGAGGTGGGAAGGAATGAAGGATGTGGCAGGTCGAGACAGAGGAAAGCTCCCGTCTCCACAGGAAAAAGAATGTTGGCTGGTGGAGAGGTACCCACCCTCTCAAGAGGCGGGGCTGAGGTTCAGGACGGCTCTCTCGGCACCAGCACTTTCTCTTTCCCTCCAGGTCTTTGGCACTGGCTCCATTTCTTTCTCCGATGACTAGTTTGTTGCGTTTGAAAAATTAACGCTACATGAGACCTCACATTTTCCTTGATTTGTTTGACATCTAAAAGATAAAACTCGTCCTCTCTGTAAAACGCACGTGGATTTTTCTCATTTCTGTGTTGCAGTTGGCCTCAGCCATGGCTGATGGGCACATTACAGTGCCATCTTGTTTAATTAGGAATATGAGCCGTGTGCTTTATTATCCATTGTCATGTCTTCTCATTGAAGGCGTCTGGTGTGAAAGCAGAGGCAGCCACATGAAACTCTAAAGATAATCCGTCAGACCACAGAGACTCTCAACTCAGGCTCTGCCATCCAGGGCGAGGCTGATTCACAGGGAGTGTAGGCAGCCTCCCGCCAGGTGAGCCTGCAGGTGCAATCATGCTATGACTCCCTATTCCCTCCTCTGGGCCAACTCCTGCAAAGCGTGACTCACCAAGCGACTCCCAGCACACATCTGTGCTTCTGTTTTCTCATCCTTCCCTAATGCAGAGTGCTGTTTTCAGGATTTTTTAAAACGAGCCACACATAAAAAGTACAGAACAAATACCTGGCATATAGTAAATGCTAAATGATGTTGGCTATTATTTTCATCATCGTTAATTAGAGCCAAGTTATACACTTATAGTAATCCCTTACAGTTTGCTCATGTGAAAAATGTGGATGAGAATGCCAGCCTGCCTTGTAAGTGTAGGATACGCACAGTGGGACTCCCATCAGTGGGACTTCATACACATTTATTGAAGGAATAATGTAGACTTTAAAGTGTTAAGTTCTGAAAAAAAAATTTAGGGCAGCTTTTGCTGTTCTTCCAAATGTATCACGCTAGTTCCAAGGGCATACGTCGGTCTCTAGGGCATTGATTGGGCGTTTCGCTCTTCTGGCCAGTGTGACGGTATATCAGCTCAGGTCCAAGCTGGTGCCAAGAAGGGCTAGATGTGCAAGACATCTGTTGGGAGAAACACATGGAAGGGTAGAGGGAAAGGAGTAAAAAGGTGGAAGGCAGAGCCTTCAGCCTGTGATGCAGGTCTGGCACCTGTGGAAGGAGACAGGGAAGGAAGAGTCTCCACGTGTGGCACAGTTCCAGAGATGTCTCAGTCAAGACAAATGTGAGGGGAGGCCCTTCAGCCACAGGAGTCTGCTGAGAAGAGTCCCACATTCTATACTGGTCACCCCATGCTCAGTCACTGGCTGGGAGCAGCTGAGAGAGGGGGAAATGTGGTGGTGGGTTCTGAAAAGCAGCCACTGGGGCCACCAGTCACTATGCTCCCCACAGCAGATCTGAAGGACGCATTTTCATGGCTACCACAGATCGTCAGTGGGACAGGCTGTAAACTCTGAAGGTAGGGAATCAGTTGTCTCTACTTTTCTTTTTCCCTCTGTGGTTTCTACTATTCTGCATGTGTTTGCCGAGGCTTTTTCAGGAAGAAGCAAGAGACTGAGCATGTTCTGGGAGTGGGCAGGGGGTAGTTAGAGGCAAGACAAGGGGTTATCACCGGATTGGTTGCAGGGCACTGTCCAGCAGCCCTAGTGCTGAATTCTGATAGAAAGACAGCTAGTTATGTGAGGAACCAACTGCTTCCTAGGAGAATTGGCATCCCAGGAAAACACTTAATGCATTGACCACAACCCTATGGCAGATAAGGAAACCAAGGCTAAGAACCAGAATGATACATCTTATCTGCCACCACAGTTGCCATTTTCTTAGTGGTCATATCTGAGAATTTGCCTTTGGTTTTTGGCTCCTGGTCCACTATCTCAAGCTCCTGGAGGGTCACTGTAGTTTAGTGGAAGGGTAATTTACCTAGAAATCTGAGTATCTGGACTGGCATCTTGACTTTCAATGAACATGCTGAGTGATTGATTCTATAACATGTCAGTGTGGGCAGCATACTCTGTGCTGTTGGGGATGATGAAGGCATTAGGGGCATATCCCTGTCCCCAGTGTTCCTACGACTTTCATCACCAGCCTACCTTATCTATAAAGTGATGCTCCACAAAAATGAAGTGTTGGGGGGTAACATATGGAAGTAAAGCAGGTCTGTTTCCTATTTCCTTAGTGGTTTGTTTATCAAAGAATTGCTTTATTTCAAAATGTCAAGTAGTATTACATAGGATGCAAGTTTTACATCTAAGAGGTCATACATGGGGGTTTTTCCTGAACCTTATATTTTTTTATTGTGGTAAAATATATATAATACAAAATTTGCCATGTTAACCATTTTAAGTCTACAGTTTTGTGGCATTAAGTACATTCACATGATTGTGCAACCATCACCACCATCCATCTCCAGAATTTTTCCATTTTCACAAACTGAAGCTCTGCACCCATTAGACAATAACTCCCAGCCACTCCTCCCATCCTGCCGCCTGCAGCCACCATTCTATTCTCCATCTCTATGAATTTGACTATCCCAGGTGCCTCGTAGACTTGGGAGTCTTGCAATATCTGTCCTTTTATAATTGGCTTATTTCACTTAGTATAATCTTTTCAAGGTTCATCCATGTTGTAGCAGGTGTCAGAATTGCCTTCCTTTTCAAGGCCACATAATATTCCAGTGTATGTAACCAATGAGTCTTTAAAGGTTGTGAACCTCTGCTCTGTTGTGTCATAGATGAGAGATACGCTGGAAAGATGAGCACCATGCAGGCCAGAGGGCTGTTGACTATCATGGGCTCTCACCACCTAGTATTGAGGTGCTTTTCTGAGTTCAGAGCCAGTGGCTAATAGTGTGAACTCTGGGCCACTTAGAGGAGGGTGGTGAGCAGTCAAGGATGGAGGGGGGAGAAGGGGTGTTTGCAAAGTTAGATCTAGAAGCCAAGCAAGAGTCCTGCTAGCTCACACCCGGTCACCTCTCAGAGGCTGGCCAGGGTCCAGCTGCACTAATGACTATGCCATATGTCAGCGTTAGAGAGGCGAGAAGGGGCACAGAGAATGGAGAGCACAGGCCTGGTGGTGGGCGAGATGGAGAACACTGACCTCAGTTCCTGCCTCAGAGCAGGAAAACTGCTCAGGAGACTGCTCTCTGACTCTTGGGTTCCTTCAGGCTACACTGTGGGCCTAGGGGTGGCCACAGGGACAGAGGGTGCTAGGGCTCTTTGAAGGCAGGGTCATTTCATTTATCTACTTTTCCTAGTATGTGCAAGGCATTCACCTTGGTGCTGGAGATTCGCATGATGTTGCATGAAACAGACACAGGTACCCCTTACTGGAGTTTACAGTCTGGTAGGGGTGATGGATGCTTATCTAAGCCACCTCTTCTATGAGGCTGCAGTGTGGTCTCGCTGAAAATATCTCTCCAAGGAATACTCTTCCCAGCCCTGGATTACTTTTCTTTATGACACTCCTCATTACCTGACCTTATCTTCTGTCTCTTTGTTTATCTGGTCTTCTCTTTCTCCTCTACAAAAGAGTCAATCTCTAAAAGGTGGGGACTATTTTACGTATCGATGTTCCTTATGCACCCCTAGAGGAAACTCCAGCCTGATGCCGATGCTGAATAAATACTTCCCGAATGAACCAACAAAAGAAATACTTGCAATAAACATGCAATTCAGCATGCGGTGAAGGACAAGTTGAAGGTGCTATGAGAGCACAGTATGGGTGTGCCTGACCTACTTTGGGGGCCAGGGAAGGTTTCTCTGAGGAAGTTACATGACCACTGGAACCCAAAAGACAAGCAGATGTTAACTAAGTGGGCAAAGTAGAGAGAGGGAGAGACATAGCCAGAAGAAACAACGGCCCAAAGGCCCTGCAGTTGGAGGAAACATAACTACTTGCAAAGTCCAGGTAACTCGAAAACAGAAAGAACGTGAGATTAGGATAGACAAGGCCAGATGTGCAGGTTACCATTTGCACTTCCTTCTAAGTGCAGAGGGGAACCACTGGAGGGTTTAGAGCAGAGGAGAGCAACATTGATCCATGTTTTCTTTCTTTCTTTTTTTTAATGTTTATTTTTGTTTGTTTGTTTTTGAGAGAGCAAGAGCATGAGCAGGAGGCAGGGAGCAGAGAAAGAGTGAGACAGAGGATCTGAAGCAGGCTCCACACTGTCAATGAAGGGCCCAATGTGGGGCTTGAACTCATGAACCGTGAGATCATGACCTGAGCCAAAGTCGGGCACTTAACCCACTGAGCCACCCAGGTACCCTGTCCATGTTTTCAAAAGGTGCCATTGACCCAGTAATTCCCCTCCTAAGAATATACCCAAAAGAATAAAAGCACAGGTATTCCAAGACATACTTGTACCTGAATGTTCACAGCAGAACTGTTCATAATAACCAAACGGTGGGAACCAAGCCAAAGGTCCATCGGCAGATGAATGGATAAGCAAAATGTGGTTTGCTGCACAGTGGAATATTGCTCAGCTGTAAAATGAAGGGAGGCACTGCTAAACATGGCAAGATGGATGAACCTGAAAAATATGTGAAGAGGGGCACCTTGGTGGCTCAGTCGGTTAAGCATCCAACTCTTGGATCTTGGCTCAGATCATGATCTCACGGTTTGTGAGTTTGAGCCCCACATCAGGCTCTGCACTGATGGTGAGGAGCCTGCTAGGGATTCTGTCTCTCCTTCTCTCTGCCCCTCACCTGCTTGTGCTGTCTCTCTCTCAAAACAAATAAATAAACTTAAAAAATATGTATTATGCTAGGTGAAAGAAAGCAGACATGAAAAGTTATATCTTACATGATCCCATTTATATGAAATTTCCAGAAGAGGCAAATCCCTAGATCCACAAAGCAGGTTGGTAGTGGTCAGGGGTTGGGGTGAAGGGAAGAAAAGGGGGTCACCGTTTGGTTCTCTTTTGGGTTTGGGGGTCACACAGATGTTTCGGAACTAGATAGAAATGGTGGTTGTAAAACATGGTGAATGTACTAAATGCTACTGAAATGTATCCTTTACAGTGGTGACTTTTATGTTCTATGAAGTTCACCTTCAGTAATAAGAAAAGAAGGTTCCATTGGCTTCTGGTTGTTCAGTGTCAAAGGTGGTGCCACACTGGCCGGATGTCAAGGAAGTGTTTGCTGATGAGGATAACTATAGAAGGAGCAGCAAAGACAGCCTCGTGTCTTTACCTGCACGGCACAAACACTGCCCTACTTGGGTCCATCCTTGAGTGCTTGGAGACAAAGGGCTGGACCTGCCGTGGCCTTGAATCTATAACATGTGGCCATTGCTGACATATTGATCAGCCCATCTTCACCTTCAGACAGTAAAGGCAATGGAAGAGTACCTTCATTCTGTTCACAGGTGGCAAAACCAGGCACCTGTCTGGGATGCAGGCTGGGGTTGGCTTCTCTGGCCTTTGGTCAATAAGAAGGTAAAAGAACGAGTGATTTCTTTACTCCTCCCTCTAGAAAGTAAGTGAATCCTTGCAAACTGAAATGTTCAGGGACTGGAAAATAAGACATTTACCTGGAAGACATGTTTAAAATGACTGAATTACTGGGTGCCTGGGTGGCTCAGTTGGTTAAGTGTCCAACTTCGGCTCAGGTCATGATGTCACAGTTCATGAGTTCGAGCCTCACATCAGGCTCTGTGCTGACAGCTCGGAGCCTGGAGTCTGCTTCCAATTCTGTGTCTCCTTCCCGCTCTGCCCCTCCTCTGCTCACACTCTGTCTCTCTCTGTCTCTCTGTCTCTGTCTCTCTCTCAAAACTAAATAAACATTAAAAAAAATAACATAAAATGGCTGAATTACTAAGTTTTCTTCCAGCCAGGAAGGGATAGGGCTATGATTAGACCCCCTTTGGGCCCTGGGTCCTTCTAGAATAATTGTCTACCTCTAGTGCAGCTGAGCCAGAGATGGAGGTAACAGCCTGTATCCCATCGTGCTTCATAGTTGGAAAACCTTCATATGCCTTTTGTCTCCCTGTGTCCTCACTATTTACCTTGGGGGGGTAGGTGCTATCATAGCCCTCCCTGGTCTAGCCCTGAGGTCACTGAGGCCCATTGATAAAAAGTGATTCGCTGAAGGACGCTCAGCTGGTGAATGATCTGAGGCCACTTGGCATCATCCTCATTCTTAAAGTGACATCCCACTTTCCGCCATCAGGCCTCGTGACCTCTTTGCCAAGAGGAGCTCCCAGCAGCGTGGTGATTCCCATCTGCTCTCTAGCCGCCAGCAGTGGAGGATTCTGGTCAGGCTGATGGCCAGAGTCCTGTCTGGGCTCCTGAGGCTGATGAAAAATTTTCCATTATCTCGCGACCAGCACTGGGTCAAGTTCTGAGTCAGACTGTCCTTTGCAAGATGGAAAGAAAAAAAAAAAATCTCTCCTTGGGGAGAACCTTAGAACACAGAGATAAAGATAAAACTGACAAATATGTCATTACCAGATTAAAAAATAGCCAGCTTGCGGTTGACCTGCTTTTAAGAGTTTTCAGCTGCAGGGGAATATTGCTTTTTATTGTGATTTTATTTGAAAGGGAAGCTCCCCAGCCCTGACTGGCTCAGCTCCCAAGAGCTCCTGGGCACGGTTCCCTGTGTGTCAGCAGCAGGTACCCCAGTCAGCCTGACCCGATTCCACCATCACTGGACAGATGACCCTTTGTGGTGGAGTTGCAGGGTTTTGTGCTTGAACCTCTGCTCCCCCCCCCCCCGTCACTTATCTTTCTCTCCTATTTTCTGGGCTACAAATGGCACATGTGTAATACAACTTCCACAAGATGCAGCATCAGACCCCAAGCTCTGGGCCGGGAATGCCAGAGGCTGGCAACATGCCCTCCAGGATTCCCTGGGTTTACGTCTGCCCTCCTCCCCCACTCACCCTGTCCGGCCCCAGCCATCCGTGGTCTGTCCCACCAATGGTGCCACTTAGGCTCTTCTTGTTGCACGAGACAGACCCTGGGGCTACCTCGGGGGAGAGAGGGGCATTAAAAAGGCATGCGCAGACTGGGAAGCTGTCGTTCCTCCTAATGACCCAGTGCCTGTAACCACTCCCGCGGTTACCCACCAGGGTGTCCGCTTCAGTTAGGGTTATGGATGAGCCAAGGGAAAGGTGGGGGTGAGGGAATGTGGCGCCACGCTGTAGAAATCTCCCCTTGCTCTGGGCGAGTACAGAAGAGCTGCACCTTTGTTTCTACCACAGCTGCATGGCTGTGAAGGTCCAGTGTTTGCAAACCAGTGCACCCCTCCCCTGAACTCTGCTTTCTGTGAGTCACGCGGTTCCTGAGACCCCGTTTGGGGTGGGAGCACCTCCCCGTAAGGTCAGCCATCATGACAGCCCTTCTCTCTGCTGCATAGAACTCCCTGAGGCAGATACCTGCATGAGCTCAGAGAAAGACAAGAAAACAGAGGGGAAAGGGGTCTGTAGTCGGTGACCCTGGGGTCCCCTACTGGACAATAGCACCACTCCTAAAGGAGATCAGGAGCTGAATCCACCTGAAATCGAATAAACCTTACCTAGGGTAGCTGGGCAAGGACAAAACAGGCAGAAACAATGGAAGCAAATGATGTGTCGTCACATTGCCTGGCAACCTCCAGGCTCTGGCAGATGGGCTCTGAGAATGTACCGAGGTGTGACCAGGTGAAATGGGCCTGCCTCACTGGACGGGGCACTGGTCATCAGCTTCCTGTCCTGGAGAAATCCACTAAGCCGCAGCTCAGAACTCACATCTCCATTCAGCCCTCACTGACTTCTCTGAGCCACGCTGGCTATTCCACCCGTGAATGCCTTTCCCTTGAGCAGAACACTCATATTCCTTAACGTTCCCAGTTCTGAGCAGACGCTGCGGTGCAGATCAAGCTCTCAGTAAGTCCTTGCACGGTGACTAGGCCGGTATGACACGGATGAGTGAATTTCCTTTTATTCAAATAAAAATGATATGATGGTGGCGAGGGCGGGTTTGCAAAAGGCTCAGAAACCTCTTAATTATTTTTAATTCTCCCAGGCAGTATTTCCCTGAACGAGTCCCACAAAACACAGGTTCTGCAAGATGTAACAGGTGTTACCTAATAAAAGGGTTCTGTTGTCAAATAATGTTTGGAAAACAAAGCTATACAGGTTTCTTTACTGTGGGGAATTATTCTAGCCTTTAAAATGTTAATGTGGGGCGCCTGGGTGGCGCAGTCGGTTGGGCGTCCGACTTCAGCCAGGTCACGATCTCGCGGTCCGTGAGTTCGAGCCCCGCGTCGGGCTCTGGGCTGATGGCTCAGAGCCTGGAGCCTGTTTCCGATTCTGTGTCTCCCTCTCTCTCTGCCCCTCCCCCGTTCATGCTCTGTCTCTCTCTGTCCCAAAAATAAAAATAAAAACGTTGGAAAAAATAAATAAATAAATAAAATGTTAATGTAGACACCAAATGTTCAAGAGCAGAATATTCATGGTTTCCAAAACTCATTAGGTTGGACCCAATGAAATTGCTACTTTCTAGTAAAAAAAAAAAAAAAAAAAGACAGTGATTAAATTGCAGTAATTTCATAGGATTCAACCCAATATTTGACTATTGAATCTTTAAACATTGTTACTGGTGTTCCATGGAACGCAGTTTGGAAAACATGGATCTAGGACATTGGTTTTCCTTTGGAGGTGAGGGAGAAGATGGGGGATGCGGGGTTCAAGGAGGGAGAATCTTAAATCACATCGAAAGCCTTTTCACAGTGCACATCCCTAGACTCCTGTCCCAGGAGAGTCTGAAGTGCCTTTGGGGTTGTGAATGGGGGTGAGTCTTAGAGAATTCTCTCCCTAGAGATTCAGGGATGATTGTCCCCACCTCCACCCCATGGTAGCCAACTGAAAACCAGAGATGGAGGTAACAGCCTGTATCCCATCGTGCTTCATAGTTGGAAACCCTTCATATACCTGTTGTCTCCCTGTGTCCTCACTATTTACGTTGGTGGGGTAGGTGCTATCACTGCCCTCCCTGGGCTAGCCCTGAGGTCACTCGGGCTCTCCCTAGGCTGGCCTAGGGAGAGACCCCCTAGAAAGGCCAAAAACTTCTCTGCCAGAGTCAAGGCCTGTTTCCTCATCCCAAACAAGCAACAGCCTAGCTGGGTCCTAAAATTCAGAAGAGCCACAGTGAGAAATAATGAACATGATGATAACCAGTGGGACACGGGTGAGGCTGGAACTTTCTGGGCATTCTGGTTTTCTGTCTGCAGTCGAAGCAGAGGGTCGTGCTTGAATAAGGATAGCAGGAAGGGCTTCAGTGGGTCTGAGGAAACAAGGTCATGGCAACACACACTACTCCTTGGGGGAAACCCCAACAACAGCACACCCACAGTCTCCCGGGTCCTTATTGGAAGGCCAGCCTTTGCCAACTCGTCATCTCTGGAATATCCCAGACTCTCCTAAGGCTGGCTCTGTATCTGCTGTCCACATCTACTCATGATTTGCCCCAGAGTGGAGCTCTGGTCCTCGATTAACCGTGGATTCCCTGTGTTCTTTCCTCCTCATTGTGGACATAGCATGGCCCCACCCTTCTCTTGCATTGACCTTGCTCTTGAATGCCTGCTGATCCGAGCACTGCACTGTGCTTGCTTGTAAGAACTTTGCAATCAGCCCACAATTAGAATTCCTTTTCCCTGGGGATGAGTGGTGTTGGCTGGGAATTCTGTTCCAAACCCACACTTGGATATTAGACAAATGGAGAAGAGCAGATTGTTGGGGCTTCACAGACACGAGTGGAAAGCCTTATATGACCTGGAGCAAGGTAGCTACCCTCTTGCTCTCATGTCTATAAGTATGTATTTATGTATGTATGTATGTATGTATGTGTATTTATTTAGAGAGAAAGTGGGGGAGGGGCAGGGAGAGGGAGAGAGAGGATCCCAGGCAGGCTCCACACTGTTAGTGCAGAGCCTGATGCGGAGCTTGAACTCGTGAACCATGAGATCATGACCTGAGCCAAAGCCAGTCGCTTAACTGACTGAGCCACCCAGGTGCCCCTGCTTTCTTATCTTTTAAATGCAGACATTGGTCATATGTATCTCCACCCCATGGTCATTGGCAGGATTGTGTTTGAAAATGTGAAATAAAGTGGCTAAGAAACAGCAAGTGCTCAAAAGACATCACCATCCCCTTTTATTACTTCTGAGGTTTGGCATGGCGTTCTGGTTCTTTCACTGAGATGTTTTGGCATGGAGTTGGGAGGCCTGGGGTTGAGCTTGGCTAATATGTTTTATTTTACTTGATTTGGTTGACTGTACCTGGAGCATGTACTCTATAGTTTGCATTGTTTCATAGATTAGGTCAGGACTGAGTATAGGGAAGCAGGTGACACAATGGGGCTGTGTGACAAAGGGGCAGTCGTGGCATTGAAGGGGATTCCAGTAGAAGGAATGGTCAAGTAAGAAGTTGAATGGGTGCCTTTGCCAGCAAATTATTCTCTATGTGTTTCCCCAGTGGAAAGGTTGGAAGGCAGATCACAGGGTGACCCTGTGGCATGGGAGGTGGCTTGAGTTCACAGCCACCAAGGGGGATCATTGATTTGAGTTGCCTACAGAGCTGGTTCTGACGTGGCTGTAGGGTGGGGGCTGTGTTGCTGGCTTCCTTGATCATGAATATTCGATCTCAGTCAAAATGAAAGGATGTATCTTCTGGTGCTCACGTCAACCCTACTGATATCTCAAGGCATTTTTTAAAATGTTTCCAACAGGGGGAGAAGCTTATGCCAAACCAGCCACTTTTTTGCACTTAGCACTACCAAGAGTATAGTGCATGGGATATAGGTGGCTGGGATTAGAGATGGAGCCACTCGGTGGCCATAGGACAGCTCAGTGTCCCACATGGAAACCACAGCTGTCTTTCTGCCTTACAGCCCGGGCCCAGCTTCATAAACAGGGTCGAGCAGCAGGCTCAGACATTTCCCACACCCTCCTTGCAGAACGCAGACATGGTTTCTTCGATGTCTTTTCTGAAGAGCATATGTTAAAATATGTTCCGTGAAATCCATGTATCCTGGGATCTGCAAAGAAGAAAGCAAAAAAGCATTCCATGGCAAAAGACATTTGCATAATTGCATACTCTGTACTTCTGTGACAGATTCACAAAACATGCATACTGATTAGTCTACTTAAATCCCCATACATTTATACACATATGTATGTGCACACGTAAATACACGCACATGTATGTGCATATGTGCGTATACAGAAATATATATACATGGCTGTACATGTATTTAGGGTCAAATATATTTGACAGACACTTCCATGAAATGCTTATAAACATGCACCAGACCTTACACTCCCCAGAATTCACTTTGGGAAATGCTATCCTAGATCTTTCTCTGTGGATTGTAGGTGAGTCAGACTCTTGACTAGAATTCTAGACAGAGCTGGGCTGTCTTGAAAATATGTCCCCTATCGGACCTAACCTTAAAGGCACATCCAAAGCAGCATTCCAGAAGGAAAAGCCTGTCGATGTCAGGCAGGTAAATAAATCTGAGACTGGGCTAGATGTGAGTGTTTAGGGAGTGGTGACTCCTTCAAGGACTGGAGAGGACGCACCCTATCTAAAGGCATTCTGTGTTTAAAGCCTGCGAATCTCCTTGTAGACCAAGCTAAACTCTGCTGTGAACCCAGCACAGCCTGCGGAGCGAGGTCTTGCCGTCTTCCCCCTACTTCAGCCGCTATGGGAAGTTTCGGAATAATACAAGTTTAGGGTTGGGACAGATGTCGAATATTTGAATTTCCTGGGGCGATATCAACTATGATGTCCCCTGAGTTTCTGTTTTGTGCTTCTGCCTAAACATGTCTGTTACACAAAGCCCTGACTCCCAGGGTGCGTGGATCTGTATAAATAGCTCTGATCCCAAGGGGGACCTCCTTGCATGGAGCCAAGAGCTGGCCACCTCTGCCTTCTCTTGGCCAGTTCTTTATACCTAAGTTTGGGATGTTACGCTTTTCTTAGACGCCATATCTAAGCTAAATGTTTTCTCTCATTTTGCACCCTTTGTGATTTCTTTATCGCGTGTCTCTTGAGCATACAGTGTTCTCGATGTTGTGTTCTCTCACAGTTTTTCCTTCTGTGTCCCCACTGAAGTTGTTGAAGCTCACACGGAATGGACAGTGGCAACAGCCGAGCCATGTGGCTTAGCTCTTCCCGAGGGGTTGCACGAACCCTTTAACTGACACCCGAGTGTAGTCGCTCAGCCAGTTCGGAATGCGGTTATCCGCACCACGATGCATTATTTTACCTTGTTCATTTGGTATCATGAGAACCAAAACCTATGATGAAATCCGGATACATTATAATATTGTGTCCTTTGCACCTCCCTGCCCTCCTAGTTACAATCCGCCAAAAGGGTTTTGCACTTCGTTTGAAATTAACTGTTCATGAATGCCCGCTGGTTCCTCTTGACTTCCATTCCTGTGTTTGTTTGTTTGTTTGTTTGTTTGTTTGTTTGTTTGATGGAGATTTGTGAACCAGACTTGTGATAATCTAGTTGTGGTTCTTTTAGCAGAGGACCACTCACAATTTCTTTGGCCGCCGTCTGCCATATTCCCCCCGTCCCCTCCATCAGCGAACTCTTAGCTCCCTGCTGCTCAGGGAGCGCCCACGTCTGTTTTGGATCTCCCTTATAGAGAAAAACCAGGATTGCACGTGCCAAGTACAAGGGCAGATCCTCCGTGGTCTGACTAAGGAGGACAGCCTGTGTGTGGGGCCTCGTGACAAAGCCAGCTGGGAGGATTCTCCTGGTACCTGCCGCTCTCTCTCTGGAGTATCTTGGATCAAATCTGACATTAATTAAAAGAAGGCCTCAGGCTTTGAGCACCTTGCTAGCTGGGTTACATATTTTATTAGTTTCTGACATTTACGCTGGACTTCGAATTGGGCAAATGTTTCAAAGTGATTTATGAGACCATCTCTACCTCTGCGTGGCTGAGCAGCACCTCGGGCAGCCAGCTGTCACTGACCTGGTGCGGGCAAGCAAGGGGACGGCTGGGAAATCAGAAAGAACACCTGCAAATTAATACTATAATTGCCATAAAAAATGTTTTTAAGTTAAATGGATAGACTGATAAGAACATTCTAGATGAAAGGCCAACCTGGGAAGGTAAGTAGAATGCAGTCCTCCAGGTCACAGACACAAAGTCAAAGATGTAAAATGTGAGCAGGGATGCAGAGAAGTAATTCTTAAGGTAAAGAAAACACACAGCCTTGCAGATTTTTATTTATTTATTTTGAGAGAGAGAGAGAGCACGAGCAGGGTAGGGGCAGAGAGAGAGAGAATCCCAAGCAAGGCTCAAACTCACCAACCATGAGACCATGACCTCAGCCAAGATCAAGAGTCAGACACTTAACCAATAGAGCCACCCAGGAGCCCCAACGTTGCAGATTTAAATGACCCATGAAATGCTGAGTATGAATGAACAGAGACCTCCCCCTCAGACAGATCTTGGTGATATTTTAAAACTCTAAACACGAAGGTGAAAAAAATTTAAGAGCTTCCAGAGGGAAAAGTCAGCTCAACTATAAGGAACTGAGAATCAAATTAACACCAGACTTCTCAGCAGCAACACTGGATACCAGAAGGCAGTGGGACAGTGCCTTCAAGATACTGAGGAGAGGTCATTTGGGACCTAGAATTTTCTTTTTTTTTTTTTTTTTTCAACGTTTATTTTATTTTTGGGACAGAGAGAGACAGAGCATGAACGGGGGAGGGGCAGAGAGAGAGGGAGACACAGAATCGGAAACAGGCTCCAGGCTCTGAGCCGTCAGCCCAGAGCCCGACGCGGGGCTCGAACTCCCGGACCGCGAGATCGTGACCTGGCTGAAGTTGGACGCTCAACCGACTGCGCCACCCAGGCGCCCCTAGGACCTAGAATTTTCTATCAGACCAAACTATTAAGTCACAGAGCAAAAAATCAAAATTATTTTTACACATGCAAGGACTCAGAAGTTTATCACCACCCATCCTGTGGGGTCACGGAGGCCCTCGAACAAAACAAGGAAGGAACACATGACATCTGAGGGAGGTGGCATCACAAATGCTGTGTGATCTCTCTTATACGAGCTTCTCTTTTTTTTTTTTAAGTTTATTTATTTATTTTTGAGAAAGACAGAGAGAGAGAGACCCCAAGACGGGGCAGGGCAGAGAGAGAAGGAGAGAGAGAATCCCAACCAGGCTCCATGCTGTTGGCACAGAGCCAGATGTAGGGCTTGAGAAACCATGAGATCATGACCTGAGCCAAGATCATAACCGACTGAACCACCCAGGCGCCCCCTCCTATATGAGAGTCTTAGAGGAGTCACGTTCATGGAGACAAACCTGGGATGGTGGCTGATAGAGACTGGACTGGAGGGAAAATGGGAGTTAGTGTGTAAGGAGGACCGAGTTTCAATTTTGCAGGATACAAAGAGTTCTGGAAAGACAGTAGTGGTGGGTACCCAACTGTGAATGACCTTAACGCCACTGAGCCTTAACATGGTTAAGATGTTAAATTTTATGTGATGTGTATTTACCGCCATTGAAAGAAACAGGGGGTATTATGCTAAGTGAAATAAGTCAGAGAAAGATATCATATGTTTTCACTCATATGTGGAAATTGAGAAACTTAACAGAAGACCATGGGGGAGGGGAAGGGGAAAAAAAAGTTACAGACAGAGAAGGAGGGAAGCAAACCATAAGAGACTCTTAAATACAGAGAACAAACTGAGGGTGGATGGGGTGGGGGAGGGCAGGAGGGAGGGGGAAATGGGTGATGGGCATTGAGGAGGGCACTTGTTGGGATGAGCACTGGGTGTTGTATGTAAGTGATGAATCATGGCAATCTACCCCCAAAACTAAGAGCACAGTGTATATGCTGTATGTTAGCTAACTTGACAATAAATTATATTTAAAATTAATCATAAACGAAACAATATAAGAGAGAGAGAGAGAGAGAGAAAGAAAGAAAGAAAGAAAGAGAAAGAAAGAAAAGAAACGAAATGAGAAAGGGAAGGAGGAAGGAAGGAAGGAAGGAAGGAAGGAAGGAAGGAAGGAAGGAAGGAAGGAAGAAGGTATGTAATTAAGACCCAGAAGATAAGATGAACACCAGAAAGAATCCAGTGGGACTTGATTCTTGGGACTATTTTCTGCAAGTGGGAAGAATTTAAAGGCTTCTTGGGACTATCTTTCCGTCTCTTCATTTAGCAACCTGATTTGTAAAGAATATATGTTAGCTCCCCACTATCATAAGTTCCATTTTTATTTGGGTTGCCGTTTTCTGAGCTGGTCTGAGAACACACCTTGGGTGGAATATATCTGCAGAACAAGTACCAAATGCGGTAGCTTTCATAGAGTCAAGGTGGACAGAAGGCAGAGGTGGGAAGAAAGTACACTGAATCCCTCAACCTTTCCAAGGGAGGCTCAACAGAGTAAGAAGCAATGGCTCTGTCAACTGACTATCTAAATCAAGACTGTGATACATTAAGGGCACCTGGGTGGCTCAGTCGGTTGAGCGTCCGACTTCGGCTCAGGTCACGATCTCACAGTTCATGGGTTCGAGCCCCATGTCAGGCTCTGTGCTGACAGCTCAGAGCCTGGTGCCTTGCTTCCGATTCTGTGTCTCCCTCTCTCTCTGCCCCTCCCCTGCTCACAGTCTGTCTCTCTCTCTCAAAAATAAATAAATATGAAAAAATTGTTTTAAAAAAGCAAATGTATTAATATTTAAAGTTATGTAAAGTTACAGTGGCACCCACTGGAGAATGAAAAGTTAGAACTTATAAAACATACGTCGCCTCATAGGAGGGGAACTAGGGAATGGAGATTTAGATGGGGAAATGTATTACTTTAGACTTTTTTGAGCATTTTGAATGTTTTCTTCCATGTGTAGGTGTATTGCTTTGATTAAAAAGTAGTGAGTAGCATGATTTAAAATAACCATTTTTTAGGTTCAAAGTAAGAATATGAAATGAAACATTTTGATGTGCCTAAAGTCTTTTTTTTTTTTAAATTTTTTTTAACGTTTATTTATTTTTGAGACAGGGAGAGACAGCATGACGGGGGAGGGTCAGAGAGAGATGGAGATACAGAATCTGAAACAGGCTCCAGGCTCTGAGCTGTCAGCACAGAGCCCGACACGGGGCTCGAACTCACAGACCGTGAGATCATGACCTGAGCTGAAGTCGGATGCTTAACCGACTGAGCCACCCAGGCGCCCCTGATGTGCCTAAAATCTTAGGGAAAGTAAAAGGATGTTCAAATATATGGAGATGGTGGCAACAGAAATGGTGATAGTGCTAAGGAGGATTTGAACAGGAGTCGTGGAAGGCAGCAGAGGACCAGTCTCCACGTCTCCAACAGGGCTAAGAATATACCCATCTTACGGGGTTGTTGAAAGGACCAGATTAAAGACGGTGTCCAAATGGATGCTCTTGCTGACATTGATGCCATTCTCAGCCCTTTGAGTTCCCAGTAGGAGAGGAGGCGTAATGTTCAACTAAATGAAGAAGCCCGTGTGGTGCACTATGAAAAAGAAGGAACACATAGGATGAACGGCTCAAGAAGTATGTGACTTTGGGCATATTGTTTGACCGCTCCGAACCCCGGTTTACCTCTCTGGGAAATACAGTAACAGTATCAATTTGGCAATCAAACTAGGGTTAAATTAGATCAGTTTAGGTGATGAACATAGTATACCTGGGACCGACTTTGGCTGAATTATCGAGTCTTTGGGTTGCAAGTCGCAGAGCGAGAACTCAAATGGCTTTAGGAAAATAGTGGGGGGTGGCAAGAACGTTGCCACATCTCACATACTCACAGGAAGGACAGAGCCCCAGCTGTGCTCCAGGCTTCAGGGATAAATGAAAAATAGACACAGACACTTTGCTTTATCCATCGCTGCTTCTCGTCACATGCCGGCTACACCGTCTCCTTCTGTAGACCAGCTTCTCCTACGCGATACCGAATGAAGATAATGATGGCTCCTGACCTTCCCTTCCTGTGGCTGCCTGGCCCTCTTCCTGCTCCATGGAAAAATCCCAGCTCTCACTGCGCCCACTTGACCAAGTGCCCAGTCAGCCGTGGCCAGGAGGACAGGTCCGTGCAGGATGGCCATGACCACAGAGGGCCCACCCTGAGGAGCCCGGAAGCCACCGCTGGGTGCACGGCGATCACAGGACTGGGGCAGAGAGGGCAGACACCATTTTCCTCCTCTGTTGACATCCTTGTGAAATGCTACTGCTCCCTCTAAGGAAAATACTGCTCCCCACTGCCCCCGCCCCACCTCGCCCAGTACAGTCATTGTATTATAGTGCTGGCCATCAGTGTAGCGAAACACAACAGTGTCTGAGACATCAACAGCTGTTTCTTGCCTGGCTTTTAGAAATACGTTGGTGGTGGAGGGCTTGGGTGATTCAGTCGGTCAAGCATCCAACTTGTGATTTCGGCTCAGGTCATGATCTTACGATTCATGTGTTTGAGCCCCGCATCGGGCTCTGAGCTGACAGTACAGAGCCTACCTTAGATTCTGTCTCCCTTTCTCCCTGCCCCTCCCCATCCCCTTCTCTCTTGAAAATAATAAAAAAAGAAGAAGAAGAAGAAATACTTTGGTGGGAGTTGGGTACGGGGAATGGTAAATTGAACCTGTGCCTTAGGTCGTTCATCATTCTAAGAGAACTGCCAGAGTCTAATTTTGTTCGTAAGTCCTTCAAGGGGGGTAAAAAAAATTCTTTCCTCCCGGTTTCTTTTGGCCCTCGAGTCCACAGGAGTCACAGAACCAGGAATCAGTCCCCCTCATACCTCCAAAACCGTCCAGCTTTCAGGCATGTCCCAAAGCTGGCTGTACCCCATGCGTGGGCTGTGGGGGAGGAGGCAGGCAGGTGGACCAGCTCACAGCTGCACTCACAAGACAGCCTGCCCCAGGCTGCCTGTCCCTGCAGCTCGGCAGCTCCGTCCTCCTGGGACCAAGACTGCAGTGACCAGTGACTCTTCATGCTGAACCCCAGGGAGGACCAGCAGGTGTCAGCTACCACCCGAGGGCTTCAAGGTCCCTGGGCAGGGTAATTCCCACGGAGTACAGAATGGGTGGGTGACAGCAGCATGCCGCTGGGGGACAGCCGACTCCCTGCTCCCCTGGCTTTGCCTTGTCCCAGGAATCCCGTCTTTTTGTGGAGAAGAGCGTCCTTTTCATGAAGCCTCGAGAAGCTGGGCTGTTAGGGGTGTGTGTGTGTGTGAGCTACAGGCATTTTCAGTGAGGCAGGTTCTCTGGCTGAATTTCTGCTATGGCTCCCTTCCAGTGGTTGGTGAACTATGAGCAGGGACGGTGCCACGGGGTGGCTTTGGCCATGCTTTCCTCTCTTTCCTGGAACTCTGTTCCACCTCAGAGCAGTTTTCACCACCTGGGAGATTGAGATCGGGGGTGGGAAGCTTCAGCATGCAGCGTGGTGCCGGGGAGGGGGGTCCCCATTGCCTGGGGGGATGGGCGACACCGAACAGAAATTCCACCTGCAGCCCTGGCTTCAGATAAGCCCATCATCGCAGGGTACACTTGTATTGGGAAAATAATTCTATAGAGGCCACGCTTTTGACCGCCTAGGATCCATTGTCCTGCCTCTTCGTGGTTGTAGAGTTTCTTGGGTTTTCAGTGCTTCCTAAATCTCAAAAGGATTTGTTGGTAAATTATAGAACAGGAACTTGTGCACTTAATTAGTGTGAATTTGTCAGATTCAAGCACCTGGATGCTCCTCTGCACACCGGGGCCTCTGCAAGTGGGGAGAGGAAGCTCGGTGACCAGGTGCTTGGAGAACAGAGACCATGATGCTTCTCTGGGCCCCCCTACCACACCTGGTCTGGCCCTCTACTGCACCTGGTCTGACCCCCCCCCCCCCCCCCGGCATGGGCCCCCCCCCCCCCCCCACACACACACCTGGCCTGGCCCCTCCACCACACCTGGTCTTGTCCTCTACTAGACCTGGTTTCACACCCCCCACTACTGCACCTGGTCTGGCTCCCCTCCCACACCTTTCCTGGCCCCTCTACCACACCTGGTCTGGCCTCCCTACCCCACCTGTCCTGGCCCCCTTACCACACCTGGTCTGGCCCCCCTACCACACCTGATCTGGCCCCTCTACCACACCTGGTCTGGCCCCCGTACCACACCTGGTCTGGACCCCCTACCCCACCTGTCCTGGCCCCCTTACCACACCTGGTCTGGCCTCCTACCACACCTGGTCTGGCCCCCCTACCACACCTGATCTGGCCCTCTATTGATACCTGGCATGTCCCTGGGTCTGCAAGTTTATCCTTTACCTGGAGGGCAAGCTGCGCTGTGGCCACAGTGGCACATGGTGAAGGGGAGATGGCTAGAGTCCCGAGTCTGGGCATGAAGCAGGACTTGTGGGCTGGAATTGCCCAGCATTTTCTGTACCAGCAAAGGCATTCCCTTCCTTTTTCTCCACGGGAACACAGGGATCTGATCTTTGTCTGGTTGCTGAAAACTGAAGCAAATTGAAATTGACTCTTGGATGTGGATATTCAACAAGATGCCTCCACTTGTTTAAAGATGTGGCTGAGTCATCCGTCCTCCTTTCTACCAACAAGGAGATGCCTCCTTCTCTGCCGTCTGCTGGGGTTGGAGGCGGCAAGGACCACAGGACAGTAGTTCCTTTGGGTCCTTCGCTGGAACCCAACTGGAGACAGTAGACTATGCCAAAAAAAGCACACTTGCAAATGTTAATTAGAGAGTGTTTATTTTAATTAGAGGGAGATCCATGATGGAATATCTTTACTTATCAACATCTCTTAATAAGGTCTTAAGACATGCCTATTGACACTGATAAGAATTTGAGCTTGATTCATCTCTCCTGGAACACCTGTCTTTCCCAACAGTTGACTTTACCCAATACAAATAGCAGGGCTAGTAATCCATATTAGAAAGTGTGTCCAACTACTTTTTCAAAAAATAACACTAAGTAGATCATTTTTATCCTTTATGGGGTGTTTGCCAGACCCCACAGGGATTCTGTGGCAATACCTGGCTGGTTGTACCAACATCTCATTTAATATGATCAGAGATCCTGCCTTGCTGCTTTCCCTTCTTGCTGGAAATCTGCATGTGGCCAATGACAGGCCAAGTGGGGGAATTAGTATATTGTGGGCCAGTCTCCCCAGAAGGCCCAGCCAAGTTGTGGGTTCAGAGTAGAAATAAAGACAGCAGGCATGTCCACGCCAGATGGGTGAACCCTCCCGACAGCCAAAAGCAAGTCCTTATGGCCAGGAAATCCCTCCCATAGCATGATGTGACACTGCCTCCTCATCCAGCATGTCACACCCCTCCCAGCCCAGGGACAGTGCCCAGATGGGCAGGAGCAGGGGAGGAATCAAAACTGGCTCTCCCAGCATCCTTGAAGGCTCCCATTGCCACTGGGGGTGGGCACGCCCCCTTTCTCACAGCCCCCATTGCCCACACGGTCCCCTCCAGCCACAGATGCCCCAAGATGGTTATATCTCTATTTTTTAAATAAATAACCCATGAGGACCTGGGAACATATAAGTGGCAGCTTGGCCTCGCTCTAGGACTGAGCCCCTATTTAATGTTGAAGCATCATGTGTCCACAAGGGCCAACACAAGGCCACCCTCTCCATTCTTTTCAATCCCGCCTATCACCACACCCATGGTCATCCCTGCCTGGGAAGCAGCTCAGCAGGGGCAAAGGCCACTTTTCTCCGAGGGAAGGAGTATTTTCAACCCCCGTTCAGTGAGGTATGTCCTACGTTTCAAGAACATCCTCCCTCCAGGTAATGTTTCCCCTTTGTCTGAATCCCTCCAGCTGCAATATGAGTCATTTTTCTCTTGTTCGGTCCTCAGTAGAGGTGAGAACAAGTAAGTTGTCCTCTTTCACCTCATTTCTCCACCTTTGGGATTTGCTGTTGGTGGTGCTGGTGGCAGCAGCTGTTTGTTTGTTTGTTTTTTTTACGATTTTATTATTTAAAAACATTTTTTAATGTTTTTAATGTTTATTTTTGAGAGAGAGAGAGAGAGAGAGAGTAGGGGAGGGGCAGAGAGAGAGGGAGACACAGAATCTGAAACGGGCTCCAGGCTCCGAGCTGTCAGTACAGAGCCCCATGCGGGACTCGAACCCATGAATCACAAGATCATGACCTGAGCTGAAGTTGGACACTTAACTGACTGAGCTACCTAGGCGCCCCTCCAAAAATTTTTTTAATTTATTTAAATTCAAGTTAGTTAACATATAGTGTAATATTGGTTTCAGGAGTAGGACTCAGTGATCCATCACTTATCATTTAATACCCAGTGCTCATCCCAACAAGTGCCCTCCTTAATGCCCATCCCCTATTTAGTCCATTCCCCCCACTCCCTCTAGCAACCCTCAGTTTGTTCTCAGTATTTAAGAATCTCTCATTGTTTGTCTCCCTCTTTCTTTTTATCTTATTTTTCCTTCCCTTCCTTTATGTTCATCTGTTTTGTTTCTTAAATTCCACATATTAATGGAATCATATGATATTTATCTTTCTCTGATTGACATATTTCGCTTGGCATAATACACTCTAGTTCCATCCACATTGTTGCACGTGGCAAGATTTCATTCCTTTTGATCACTGAGTAATATTCCATTGTATATATATATACCACATCTTCTTTATCCATTCATTAGTTGATGGACATTTAGGCTCTTTCCATAATTTGGCTATTGTTGAACTTTAAAAAAAAAATTTATTTGAGAGAGAGAGAGAGAGAGAGAGAGAGAGAGCACACAACCAGGGGAGGGGCACAGAGAGAGGGAGACACAGAATCCAAAGCAGGCTCCAGGCTCTGGGCTGTCAGCACAGAGCCCAACACGGGCTGGAACTCATGAACTATGAGATCATGACCTGAGCTGAAGTCCAGCACTTGACCCAATGAGCCACCCAGGCACTCCTCTTGTTGAAATTTTTAAGTAGTCTTTACACCCAAGAGATTACTTGGCTCATCTCTTACTTGGGGCTCAAACTCACAACTCTGAGGTCAAGAGTCACACACTCTACCGAATGAGCCAGCCAGGAGCCCCCACAGCCAGGTTTAATATTAAGCCCCCACAGGCTGTGAGCGGCTGTCTTAAGTTTAATACTTTTTGAATCGAGGGGAAAAAGTCATAACATCCCTCGTTTCCTTTATGGCCATTGTGTTGACCTTCTCTAAATGGCTTTTGGCTGTAATGTCTAGAACCGATAGCAAGGACGCTTAAACCAGAGACCCAGCTAGAGCATTGAAAGTTGAGTAATCAGGAGATCCCGTGGCCCCTGCACGACCACCCTGAGATGCAAAGAAGGAACAGCAGAGGCAGTGGCTGGAGGACCGAGGCTTCCCATCAGCGCATTAAGTGACAGACTGAGGGTTTAGTTCACTGCCCCCTAGTGTGAAAGCCACCCAAGAGGAATGTAATCATGAAGCTGTGGTGAGAGAGTGACAGAGCCCAGGACAGGGAGATGAGACCCCCCACAGTCTTTAGCCCTGGCCTGAGTGCCCCAGACACCCAAATCTGTATTTCAGAAGGCTCTGTCTTGCTGAGACCATCTGACAGCCGGGCCCACATGGAGAGGAGCATAACCAGGTGGGGAGAGGAGGGGTGTCCCCACAGCAGCTCAGCTGAACCCGTAACCACATTTCTCCTGACCCCATGCTGGCTTTCCCTCCCATCCCCCATGTGACCTGACACCCGTGAATGTCAGGCAGAGCTGAAATGTCACCTACGTCAACTGTTTTGGAGGCTGGCAAGGTCTCTTGGAGAAGACCTGTGAACTATTCCCCTCCCCCCACCATGCCCTTAAAAACAAAGGAATAGTAGGGGCGCCTGGGTGGCTCAGTCCAGCTAAATGTCTGACTCCGGCTCAGGTCGTGATCTCATAGTTCGTGGATTTGAGCCCCGCGTCAGGCTCTCTGCTGACAGCTCAGAGCCTGGCGTCTGCTTCAGATTCTGTGTCTCCCTTTCTCTGCCCACTGCCCCCCCACCGCCACTAGCACGCTGTCTCTCAAAAATAAATGTTAAAAAATTAAAAAGAAAACAACAACAAAGAAATGGCTAGCCCTCAATGGAAAAAGAAAATATTAGTTGCTATGGTCCGAACGTTCGTATCCTTCCCCACATTCGTACACTGAAATCCTGCCCCCCAAGGTGATGATATCAGGAGGTTGAAGATGGGAACCCAGGGATTAGAGTCTATTACAGAGGCTTAAGAAAGGTCCCTCGCCCTTCACCACGCCAGGACATGGCAAGAAGGTGCGTCTGTGAACCCGGAAGGAGGCTCTCACCAGACACCCCGTCTGCCAGCATCTTGGCCTCGGACTTTCAGCCTCCAGAACTGTTGAGAAATGGATTCGTGTTAGTTATTAGCCACCCGGGTTATGGTATTTGGTTATAGCAGCCGGAGCAGGCCAAGACACTAGTTTTTAACTACTCATTTTCCTACCATCTACTTAAACTCCTAGAGCGTTCTAGAATAGTTTCAAAACGCTTCCCCTCGCTGGGAAGCCAGTGGTTCTCAACCGGCCACGATATTTCCCCAGGGGACATTAGGCAGTGCCCGGAGACATTTTTGACTAGCACCACTCATGGGGAGGGGGCGTGGCCAGCATCTAGTGGGCAGAGGCCAGGGATGCGGCTCAACGTCCTAAGATGTCTAGGCCGGCCTCGTACAAGACAGTGTCCGTAGCGAGAAAGCCTTCCCCGAGCACATCATTCTGTACGCGAAGCATCGTTATCCTCCTTCCATTTCTAGAGGAACCTTAAATAACATACCGGACCTGAGCCGTAGCCTTTTTGTTATTCTTCTCCCCGGTGGGGGACAAGATGGGATGGAGACACAGGAGGGTGGGGAGATGGAGGGAGGGACGCACACGCACCTGCCATCCAACCCCGCAGGAGGGCGGCGGGGGCGGCCTGGGCTTTCTGAGCCTATTCTCCGGCTTGGCTTGTCCTCAGGACTCTGCCTCGCCCACCATCTATCTGCCAGATGCGCCACTACAGATCTGGGATTTATCTTCTCTCTCTTTGCACCCGAGTTAATGGCAGTGGCTGTGAAAAGAGGCAGCGGCTCACTGATAATATTCCAGTCACTTGGGTTTCTTGTCTTAATTACCTTCCTAATTTGCACTTTTGGTGGAACACCTGGGGTGTGAGCACCAGTCGGCAATTTTTTCCTCTGCTCCTTCTCCACCCAGCGGGTCCTTTCTGCCATCTGTTGATCTTAAATATCTGCCTTAATTCTTTTATTTATGTTCTTTCCGCGCGTGTAATTTATCTTGGTCTCTCATTAGCTTCTCTGCCAGGCTCTATTCCACCTTCAGACGAGGTAGCGATTGCATTTCTTTCCCCATCACCTGCCCTTCGCCTGGCAGTGGGAAACTGCTGGCCCCCCCCCCCCCCCCCCCCCGGACACAGCTCATGCTTTTGGAGCAGAGAGGAGGGACCCGCTTCATGTGCAGATCATCACAGAATGTTCCGCACTATTGGCCCAGGTACAGGGTGGGGGCAGAGGGACTATGCATTCACTGCTCCAAACCCCTTCAGAGTACGGATTCGGATGCCAGCTCTTGCCACCCACACCTGGGAGAAAGCCACAAGTGCAGGTTGGCAAACGGGTGGGGGGGGAGTGGGGGACCTGGCTCTGCTGCTCGGGGCTGCGTGCGTCCCTTTGGGCAGACGCTATTTTTTCCTGCCTTAACTGGTTATTCCCCTGCCCAACCTCCCAGAGCTACTGTGAGTCCAAGTGCTGGGGCTTTTGCTAAATAACCAGAAGGGGTTAGTTCCCTGATTAATATAGGTCCTGTTGCTCTGGGCTGCGCTATCGTTTACATTAAAGTGACTGATTAGAGGGGCGCCTGGGTGGCGCAGTCGGTTAAGCGTCTGACGTCAGCTCAGGTCACGATCTCGCGGTCCGTGAGTTCGAGCCCCGCGTCGGGCTCTGGGCTGATGGCTCAGAGCCTGGAGCCTGTTTCCGATTCTGTGTCTCCCTCTCTCTCTGCCCCTCCCCCATTCATGCTCTGTCTCTCTCTGTCTCAAAAATAAATAAACGTTAAAAAAAAATAAAATAAAGTGACTGATTAGAGCAAAATCTTTAACAAAAGAGCCAACCAGCTGTTGTTTATACCTTAGAAAAGCACATTTTTTTTTTCAAAGGAAGGGAGATGCCCCTCTGATGTTATAAAACACCGCTTAGTCCCTCCCCAGCTTTGGACACCTCTCCCCAGTGGGTCAGGGCTCCCTGGTGAAGTTCTTTGCCTTGGAGACCCGCAGTCACCGCTGAGAGCCGGCTGAGGGCTTGGCTGTTTGGGCACAAAACAAGAATGAGGACAGCAGCTTTGGAAACACTGGAGTCTCTGAGGGTAGGGGACTGGTCAAATGGAAGAAGCGTCGGAGATGTCCTCCAGCTTTCTGATCTCATGACCGCGGGCACCGGCAGCTACTGTGATTCAGATTCTGTGTCTCCCTCTCTCTCTCTGCCCCTCCCCTGCTCACAAGAGACCACAGCTCTGTCTCTCTCTGTCCCTCAAAAATGAATAAATGTTAAAAAAAAAATTTCCTTTTTTTAAAGGCGCCTGGGTGGCTCAGTCGGTTAAGCATCCAACTTCGGCTCTGGTCATGATCTCACGGTCCGTTAGTTCCAGCCCCCTGTCGGGCTCTGGGCTGACAGCTGGGAGCCTGGAGCCTGCTTCGGATTTTGTGTCTCCCTCTCTCTCGGCCCCTCCCCTGCTCGCACTGTGTCTCTCTCTCTCTCTCTGAAAAATGACTAAATGTAAAAAAAAAAATTTTAGAATTTACATCAGGAGCCTTAACAATTATATAAAAATAAATCAGTCTTTAAAGCCTCGATCCTGAAACATGCGGTTGCTCTGGTGGTGTTGATTGCCTGGCCACTTGGGCCCCAGAGCCTGTTGGACGCAGTGTCTCAGGGGCTTCTCTGCAGCCGGCTCTGGAGTGTGCTAGGCATGCTGGGAGGGTGCTGTCTGCCATCTGGTTTTGGAAAAACCTCCCCACCCACCCCACCCCCCACCCCAACCAAACCGATAACTTCTGAGCCTGGCAGTGGCCCAAGAGTCATGCCACGTGATCTCTGGGGTTTCCTCTACCTCTAAAGTCCTAGGATTCTGTATCCCACCGTTGGTCATTATGAGGAATATGGGAAGATACTTGGAGGAGCATGAGAATCCCAAATTCTCAACCAGCAACCCCCATAGGGTCTCCACAGGAGATTGAAGCACAAAGGGTAAGGTGAGGGAAGCAAAGAGCCCTTTAGGCCTTAGCAGGGTGTTTGGACTCCAAACCCCATTGTGGTCCCTCGGTGAACCAGACTAGATAATGGGTGAGCTCTTACCCTTTCACATGGGACAAGCGTGAGCAGCTCTTTTTTCTCCAGGTGCCTCCTAGAATCCTAGCATCCTTGGCCCACCCCAACTAAAAAGGACACAAAGGATAAAAAGAGGCGTTTCAAAGAGGCGGTGAATCCCAAAAGAAGACAAGCCCTTCTCACTCAGTGGATTTTTCCCTCTTCCCTCTTTATAACAAAAAAGTTCCTCCTAGCCCCAAAAGCCCTTGGTCTTGATTCTGACCAGTATTGGTAGGTCTCTTTCCTGTTATGATTCAGGGGATCTTTAAACTGTCCCATAGATACCAGAAAATGTCTTAACATTATGGTTCTACCCCACTGGTCCCAGGCCACTGGGCCATTTTTCTGTAACCTTTCCTTCTCCATCAGATACTTGTAGACAAGCAGTGTTCTTCCACATTTGATCAAAGTCAGAGTGTTGGTAGCCTTGGCAGGCTTACTAGTCCTTCTGGAGAGGACTTGGGGAATCATCTTGTCCATCCCTAAGCTTAAGCTAGACTGTAGCCACACCACCTCAGAGTAGACTGTGACAGTCTACCATTTCAAGATGGCCCCTCGAATGTCTGGGAAGACATCATTGGGCCCCTGCACCAATCTCAGACTTCTTGTTGCGTGAGCTAAATAAAACCCTATGTGTTTAGCTTAGGAGCCCGTCATCAAGCTCTTCAGTAAAGGGCCAGACAGTAAATATTGTAGGTCTTTGGGCCCTATGTTCTCTATCACAACTACTCATCTCTGCGGATGTAGCGCAAAAGCAGCCACAGACAACTTGTCAACAAATTAAGCATGGCAGTGTGCCAATAAAACTTTATTTGTGAACACTAAAATTATATAACTTTCATGTGTCATGAAATACTATTCTTTCTTTGATTTTTTTTCCAGTTATTTAAAAACGTAAACGTCGTTCTTAGCTTTCAGGCCATACCAAAATAGGCAGTGGGCTGAGTTTGGCCCCCAGACCATTGCCAGCCAACCCCGGGTTTAAACTCCAGTTATGTGGGTTTTCTGTTACTGGCAGCCTAATGCGGTCTCACCTGACACAGCGATGGTAATGAACCTTGTTCGAAAACTGCTCCTAACCCTTTGTGCTTGTTTATTCCATTTCAGAGGGTCTTGCTGTTGGCGTCGGATTTGGGGCTGTGGAAAAGACGGCATCCGCCACCTTTGAGAGTGCCAGGTAAGCCAGCACCTGCTCCCTAGAGCCTGGCACCGTACCCAGTGGTGCTCTGGAAATGCTTATTACCTCGATGGGCACCCCTGGCCCCAGAGGGCCAAGACTGGTGGAAGTTGGTGGGGGAGGTCAGGTGAAGCTTGCCTGAGAGAGGGGTTCCATCAAACAAGCTGGTTTACGCCGTTTGTCAGATGAGCTATCTAATGGGTAACCGCTTTGAAAACACAACATGGAAATAATCGTCTGCGTTCTCCAAATCCTTTAAATGTATAAAGACTAAAGACAAAAAAAAAAAAAAAATTAACAAAGCCAGCAACTGATGCTCTCAACTGCTCCCTCTTTTTGAAGCCGCTCCTTTCTCTTTCCGGACCCTGCGCTCTCCTGGTTCTCCGCACCACCCCCCCCCCCCCGCCCACTTCCTGTTCCTCTACAGGTTCTTCTGTGGGCTTCTCGTCCTGCAGCCCTCTCTGAAATGTTGATGTTGCCTGGGATCCGTCTCTGGGGCATTGTTTCTTCTCACTTAGTGTACTCTCCTTGGGGAATCTCCTCCATTCCCGAGACTTTATTTTCCATGCATTTGCTGGCGATGCCAATGTTGATCTTCAGCCTAGACTGTTTTCTGGAACTTACACCTACGGGTCCAGCTACCTTGCGGACATCTCCACTCAAATGTTTTTCAGGATCCCCACGCTCAGCATTTCCACAGTTGAGCTTATTGTCTCCTGCTGCCATCCTGCAAAAACCTGTCCCTCCTCCAGGGTTCCCCATCACCCCCTTGCACCCGGTTGCCCAAACCAAACTCACTGCTATCCTTGACTCATGTCCATAGACAGTCTTTCCGCAGACAATCTGTGCCTTCTAAGTTCTTCTTCTCTTCTACCTCCCTGGCCCCACACAGGGCCTAGGCAAGGCTATCGTCTCGGGACCACGGAGGCTTATGGCTTATCCTGTAGCCATAATGGAGATGTGTTCTACATGGTCCCTTGTGCCTACAGGACCGTGAATACTACAGCCTTGGGCTGGAGGAGAGCAGGGAGGAGCCTTCCATCCAAGGGTGGCAAACTCAGGTGCCTTCAGAAGACTAAGGGGCAAGAAATTGAGTGGAGACCATCCTGGGGTGGAGACAGTTAGGAACAGTGAGGACAGAGGTGAACCTCAACTGGGCAGCACATGCACTATCTCAAGGCACAATTATTTTAAAAATATGATTCATGTTCAAGAGATGGTCCTGGGGGCCACTGGTTTCTGACCCCTGCATCTAGCTCATTTCTCTGCCTTCTTACCTACATTTTTCCCCCTGGGACAGTGGCCCCACCTCCTTCAGTGATCAACCTGGTTTCTATTCCCCTGCTTGTCAGGAACTCATTTCTCACAGAGCCCCTTTCCCGCCCTCCCTCGGCTGCTGAACTTATGTGAGGCCTCTTTATGCCCCATCCCCTCCTTTTAGCTCCTCAGCCAATGTGGGACCCCTGTGTGTTAAGTGTAGTCTCTGCTGGTCTTTATTTATTATTATTATTTTTTTAATTTTGGGGGAGGTCAGAGAGAGAGGGAGACAGAGAATTCCCAGCAGGCTCCACATTCAGCACGGAGCCCGGCGCAGGGCTCAGACTCACAGCCCTAAGATCATGACTCAAGTTGACAAAGTCAAGAGTCAGACGCTCAACCGACTGAGCCACCCAGGCACCCCCCTGTAGGTCTTTAAATTCTAATGCTACATGTTAAGGGACATGTGTGCTCCTTGAGGCCCCAGACGTGCATGTGGGCCGGCATGTTCCAAGTCGAAATTTCCCCTGTTCTCAGCTTCTTTTTCCCATCTGTCAAACTGGTGGGTTCCTCCAGCATCATCCGTTCATGTGATACCTATTGTGAAAACCAAATGAGCTGGTTGATGGAGGGTGGGGGGAGGGCAGAGGGGACTTCATAATGTAGAAATGTCGCCAAAATCAAGGGTTAATTGTGATTCCTAATGCCCTGCAGTCTGCTCTTCTCACCCTGGGAGAGGGGAGAGGGTCGGGGAGTATGGCTTTTTTGCCGTTTTGATCTTGGCCTTGCTTAGACCAGGAGAAACTTCCGAGTCAGCAGGATCCCGGGAGCTGAGCCTGTCAGCATCCACAGGCCGGGTCCTCCTGGAGCTCGGGCGCGCGCCGTGCACACTGCAGGGGGTTGGTGGCTGGCAAGTGACAGCCCTGCCCCCAGCCAGGCTTTAGGCCAGCCACATCTCCCGCGACATCGGGATGGCCACTCGGATGGCCCTCTATTCTGTTACCTGCACTTTCCGCTAATCCTTATAAATATTTCTGAAGAAAGTAGAGCAACAATCTTTCCGACCCAGCCCCTCTCTTCCCTTGAACAGACGCTCTCTGAGTTACATAAACCCTCAACAGGACCTTTCAGTTGGGATTGACCTGGGGCGGCAGTCTTGGTATTTTCAGCCTCAAAAAACCCCTGCTAATGGAGCCACTGGGGGGTTCTCACCACCCCCTGCCCTCCACCCGCTCTCAGCCACAGCATGTGGGCCTTTGCTGTTGTCACCACTGTGTCCAGAGTATCTTGGGAGGGAAGGATCTCCCTCCAACAGGCCCTCCCCATCAGGCCATACCCCCCCCCCCCCATAAATCCACATACAGTTCGTGATTTGGGTTCTTCCTTTTCAAATGCCCGGGGGCGGGGGGAGGGGGTGAGGATGGTGACGCATAAGAGCCCCCAAGCAAGGCACGAGGGAGAAGGAGAAAGAACAAGGCTAATGCAGGAGGGCAGGCTGCAAAAGCGAAGTCATCCGATGATTAAACGCATCTTGTACAAGAGACAGGTTTTGCCTTTTGAAATCCCAGCTCCGGGTGATGAACGAGGGGCACGCCTAAGACATGACACAGAAAAGCTTGAAAACAAAGGAGTGAAAAAAGGTGGAAGGTGCACCCTGGCCAAAAAGAAAGCAGGTAGTACAGTCTTGGAATCAGGCAAAACAGACTTTCGGGCAGAAAGCCACGTAAAGAATGGAGGTCAGTACTTTGCCGGAAGAGGAACAGTGCCCCGGGGCTGATGGGCACCTGTATGCTCCTGGCAACCTAAGTCTCACACTGGGGAAGGAAAATGGTCAGAATTTCAAGGGAAGTCAGACAAAACCGTCGTCATGGTGAAGGGTTAGGATTCCCCGCCCGGGCACTGAGAAGGCAGATAAAAAGTTAACACGACATACATCATGGATGTGCGTAGAGCCCAGCCTGGCGATGAAAAAACCGACATTCTTGTCAAGCCCGCGTGCGCATGGTTCCCAAAATTGATGAGCGCCGTGCCGCAGAGAAAAGTCGGAATGCCCCCCAAATCAATACCACTCAGACCACATTCTGTGACCGCAGTGTGACATAATTGAAAATCAATACCAGAAAAGATGGCCTAAATAATTGGTTAGTGGGCAGTGAAACCAGTAACACCGTAAGAAGGGCACAGCGTAAGCTCCAAGGAAGGGATACAAACCGAGTTACTAAGAAACCAGTGGATGAAGGGCAGGCTCTTCCTTCGTGTCAGGGGCACTTCATAGAACGGTGGTACTTCATCAGGACCGGGGGGGATGGTCAGCTTGAATTGGTGGACACGATGGAGGCAGGTAATATTGTGAAGAAAGGCCCAGGTAGGTCCCAAGGCATTTTCAGGGCCGGCGGAGAGGTGAAGTCACCGAGATGGAGCTCACATGGTGCTTTCTGGAAGGTAAGCCTGACGGCTAAGAAAGCACATCATGCACCGAGAGGTTGGCAGCTAGGGTGGGTTCTGATATGCAGGGAAAGGAAATGATAAAACCCAAGAGGTGGTTTGAACCGTGATCTGGCTCCCGTGGAATAATTTGAGGCGAGGACATAGATGGACCCGTGTTGACCACCCACAGCTGTGTGCCCTCAGAGCAGGACGAGGGATGTGGGACTGAAGGGAGACCACAAGGAGGGGAGAGAGGAAGAGCTTTGAATGCAGACCCACCAGACGGCATCTGTCGGCGGATTTTGTTGTCCTGCGGAAGGGAGAAGGGGGAATTCAGGTTTGAGAGTAGAGAGACCTAGATAATCACGTAGGGCTCCGGAAGGGCCCGGAGGGCGAGAGGATGCATTTGCAGGTACTTGGCAACAAGAGTTACCTGGCATGTGCCTGGGGCCCACGTGGACCAAGCTAGCTGCTCTTCATTTAGCCTAGGGGTGTCAGCAAACTGTAGCCCCCGGGCCAGGTCCAGCCCAACACCCGGTTCTGGAAACGGCGTTTGCTTCGAACACAGCCGACACTCATTCGTTGACATATTGTCCGTAACTCCTTGTAATAATGGAGGCAGGCAGTTGCCGCAGAACCTCAAGGCCAAAAGCTCAGCGTCTATACTCATCTGGCCCTTTGCAGACCAAAGTATGCAGGCCTCTAATTCAGCGGAAAACCGTAATTTTACTGCAGAGTCATCAGCAAATGCTCTGACACCAACTAACTCTTGTACGACCTCTTTCTTGTGCCCTGTTAATAATGCATCTGGAAGCCACATATCTGCAGCCACCACGGGAGAAAAGAAAGGTATAAAATAAAGACTCCCAAGGAGGCACGATCCTTAATTGAATTTCTCCACAACCAGGACTCAGGCAGGACGCAGGCATGTAATTTGTGTAGGGCTGCTGCTGCCACCCAGTGTTCGGATGCTGTTACTTCACCTTTATGGCGCCTGTCCCCATGCCTTCCCTCCATCCACCTCCTTCCTCACTGGATAGCTGGTGTGGCACTGTTTATCCCGAATTCAGTGTCCTCTGAACTGCGAAGCATCTCAGGCAGCAAAGGGAAGCCCGTGGTTCAAGGGAAACATAGCTTTCTTCTCTCCAGTCTGGTCCCATCACAATTTCTTCTGGTGTCACCACCAAGAAATTCTTCAGACCACACGTCCCTTGGGAGTTTGCTGCTTAAACAGTTTTCCTTTCTGAAGTGGCATTACCTCCAAAGAACATGTTCCCGACGGAGAAAACGTGCCCTCGGCTCTCACTTGACTCAGCGGCAGGCATAATGCAAACCAGCGGGGAGAGCAAGGCTATTTACACTTCACATACAGACCACTTCCTATTAGGCTTTGACTGAGCACACACGTTGGGTGGCGTTTGTCACCCACGAACATACCCTGACCGGCAGGTGCAACAGTCTCTGGGTAGCCAAGGAGGCTGGCTGCAGACTCATGGTCTTTGTGGATAATCCACAAAGCACATCCCCAAGATACGCCTCGAACGTGTTTCTTGTGTCCCAACCAGCTAATGCTAACCGACATCTAGATACTTAGGAAGGGATGCCTGGTGGATTAGTCTGCATCTGGACCTAAGGTGGCTCACTAAGTTGCACAGGAGGGACATCAAAATCAATTTTAAAGTGTATGTCTGCCTCCCTTATCAAGGGGTAAATCATAAGTCAGATATATACTTTCCCTGGCTTAAAAACCAACGCACGTGTTGGTGTATTAACAATCATTTAAGACAGCAGTCATTAGTCAACCAAGCAGCCATTTGTTTAGAAACAAAAATGGTAGGGCGCCTGGCTGGCTGCCTCAGTTGGTCAAGCACCCGACTTCGGCTCAGGTCATGATCTCACAGTCTGTGAGTTCAAGGCCCGCGTCAGGGTCTGTGCTGACAGCTCGGAGTCTGGAGCCTGCTTCGAATTCTGCATCTCCTTCTCTCTCTATGCCCCTCTCCTGCTCTCGCTCTTGTGTCTCTCTCTCTCTCTCTGTCAAAAATAAATAAACATTAAAAAAAAATGGCAGTAGACACATTTTCCTGGTCATTAGTCAACAGTAACCAGTCGATATGTCTTTATGTGGAAGACCCATTACCTATGTGCATCTATCTGTCCAATTAATCCCCCTACTTTGGATCCAGAAAATTATTGAAAATAGGTTTGCCAATTAAATGTAGAGAAGTTCAAGAGCAGGCCTCACTGTTGTGGTGGGGAGGGGTCTCGGAGAACTAAGTGTAAACTTCTTCAGCATAGTCCACTCACACATCTACCGTAACCGCCTGCACGGGTCAAGCCGCTCTTGACCTTATGTGCCCGCAGCTCTGGGTCTCACCGTTCCAGCCCAGCCCGGTCTTCTCTGGAGACTGGTCTTCAGGCTGAGAAGCACAGCCCCAGCATGAGGTCAGGAAAGGTGCCCGGGAGAGGAGATCCTTGCACCCCTTGACCCAACCACTGCCACCCCTTTCACAGCGGAATAATACACACGCCCTCCCCCGCTCCCCGCACCACAACCCCACCGCTACACGCTTCAATCACCCCAGAAAGCGAATTCTTGCGCTGTTCTGTATGTGTGACGGCGGACTGTGCTCTCCATTTTATTTTATGCAAACGAGCCCTTCTCCTGAACCCGTCAAGCTACCTTGCCCGGGATTCTAGAGTTATCTATCGGCAGCTCTTTCTCTTACATGCTTCTTTCCAGTCCTCCCACACACAGATCCCTCTACCCTGTATTCTGACGAGAGAGAGGAATTTGCAAGTGTGGGCAGGCAGGCAGCAGGTGGTGGCCAGTGCCCCCGTGTGGTGGCTAGCCATCATCGATGCCGGGTGACAAAACAATGACAAAGGGACAAAAGCAACCGAGACACGTGGATGGCTGAAGCAGTGTGGATCTCAGACAGAAGTCACAACTACAAAAGTTTAAGACCCCGTGTTATATACATACGAGTTTATAAAAATGCTGTGTGCATTTCCCGAAATAGTTACATCTTTATATTCCTGCCATGTTGACCCCAATAGTTCATTGGATTCAGCCCTGACGGTGCTCCGCTGTCGTGTTATTTTCCCGCATCAGCATAAAGGCAAAGTTTTTGCGTGGTCCCGGCACAGAGAGGAGGGTGGATGTGGAAGGCACCAGAAAAGAGCAGGAAGTCCCTCGGGGCCGTGACTGTCGGCACCAGTAGGAAAGCAGTGGGGTGAACCAGCTTAACTTCAAGACACCCAAAAATTCATTCGATTTTTCTTTATGTTTTATTTTGCTAATGACTTCAAAAAACAATGTTATGAAAATTAGTATATTAGTCCTGGAAGTAAAGAGGATGGGCCTAAAAGCCTGCCAAACACACGGACAGAGCCAGACTCGGGCCCAGCACTTCCTTGTAGGCAACCGGAGAGCCATTCCCTCCACAGAGCTGTTCCCGAGCACGCCCCACACGGTTTTTTGTTCTGTTTTGTTTTAATTTTTTTTAATGTTTATTTTTGAGAGCGAGAGACAGAGCATGAGCAGGGGAGGAGCAGAGAGAGAGGGAGACACAGAATCGGAAGCAGGCTCCAGGCTCTGAGCCATCAGCACGGAACCCGACGCGGGGCTCAAACCCACAAACCGTGAGATCGTGACCTGAGCCGAAGGTGGACGCTCAACCGACTGAGCCACCCAGGCGCCCCCTTCTTTTTCCCTCGCCCCCACTGACCCTCAAGAAGTGCCCCTCCCATCCTCAGAACCCCTGGGGGTTCTCCAGCAGTCCTCCTGAGAACAGCCTGCAGGTGCTTTGCTCCAGGCGGCCTGACTGAAAGGAGCCGGCAGGGTTGGGGGCTGGGAAGTGAGGGCGAGAAAGGAATGGTCTCCGTCCCGTCTCCTTGTCCAAACCCCGGCATTCTTACTGCCCCCTGCCACTCTCTCTCTCCTGGCTCCTTCTCCCTTCCCGTGGGTTTTTATGCTCCCAGCAAGAGCAAAATGGTACAGGAAACAATGAAAAAAGTAACAGTATTTTGCCAGTAAGCCCCCTCCACTTCCCGTGTTCTGTCCCCAAGAACCCCCAAGATTTTTCTTGGACTGGGTGATCCTCTCGAGGGGCCAGCAGCACCCCCACCCCTTCAGACACTTTGCCTTCCACATCCCCAGGTCTGTGCAGACACACGGATATCATTGTTACCCGCACACCTGGGGACTCCCCCGCTGATAACGAAGAGAATCTGGAACCTAATAGCCACTGGCCTGCAAAATATGCCCATCGTGGGGCCTGGTGCCCATTCATTCCCTGCACTGGGTGCACAGATACGTGAACAGATGGAGGAGTGAAAGTCTGTGTACTTATCATTTACCTGCTACCTGAGATTGTCCACGAGAAACCGTTTAATGTTAGTTTGGCTTCACCCATGAATCTGGCAGACTTTCCATACTTCCCAGGACAGCTGGGATAATTACCATTATTTGAGCACAAAGCCACTAGAAAGGATACAAAGAAAAACCCGATCGGTTTTGGGTGTTCTGGAAGTCAGGGTTCTTCAGACCTTTGCTCGCCTTTCCTGGCACACATCATCAAGTCTAAGGTGACCGTCAGCTATGTCAGAGTGACCTCGTCGGGAGGCCCAGTGACGGTCATTCATCCCTCCCTGCTGGTACTGGAGAGGGGAGCCATGTCTCCCCCTAGCAGATGGTTTCCTTCGAAGGTTGGGGACATTCTCTGATGTGAACCTCCAGCAGCAGCATTCTGACTCCCACACCCATCCATCCACACACACGGTGCTACAGAGACAGAAAAATGCTCGCGAATGTGCTCATTTCAGCACGTGGTCCTTCCAGTGGTACCTCTGTGTCAAGCAGAGGGGACCCAGGCTAGCAAGCCCCTGGCAGTCTGACCGTGTCCTTGACTCTTACTATCTAAACCGCAGTTTTTATGTGCATTTCGTGAAGAGAGGCAGGTTGCCTCTGTGGTTCCGGGACTGTTGGGCTTTGCGGGACAATAAAAATGTCCCCTGTGTATGTGGACGGACGGAGAGCTGTCACCTTCTCTGTTTTGCAAAGTAAAGGCATCGATAGAAAGCTGCGATCATAGGCTCTTCCTGTCAGTCAATTCTTGTATAAGGTATCTCTCGGTTAACAGTGTACTTATCACCAAAAATCAGTTCATAAGGTCAGGAAAAAACAAAATCCGTTCTACTTTTCAGATAGGAGTTTACTTCTCTTTATCTTTCTCTGTCTCTCTCCATTCAAATTCAGAGCAACTTACAACATGAAAAGCTTGTCCAACACCACTCGATACGTAATTATGTCCTTCATACAAATTCGTCAGTTTGAGCCCCCCACCCCCCACCGCCGGGCAAAGCAACAAGGTGATCTTGAACATCCCCTGTATTCTACTACTGTGTATCATGCTACCTTGAAAATCTTACTGTATTTTATCTGTGTTGAAAACCAGTTTCCGCAGATCGGGATGATATACTTGCAAAAGTCATACTGATTTTGTTTCTGCTACTGTGTGAAATGAGGGATCCAGGATGGGATCATATCATAGGAAAAAAAGGTTGGTTTTTAGTGCACGTCTGAGTTACGGGGTGTAAATCTTGATACACACACACACGGACTGCTTATGTGCCCCATGTGGGATTCAGGGTGTGATCTGAGAGAAGGCAAGGAACAGTGACACAGTCAACCCCACACACTTGTGTACCTGTTTTCAAGCCCCGGAACAAAGCAGGTGTCATTCATCGGGAGGGAGATAGGGCGCCCTCTGCCCACAGCCGCTCGCATGCGCGGGGCACAGTGAGACCTGCGAGAACCAGTCGTGGGGCCCTGGTGCAGCACCCTCCCCTCCCCAGCCCAGCAAGCCCAAGAACACACAGAATATTGGAGGACCTGGATCCTGGAGCTAGACCACCTGGGTTCAAATCTTGACTCTGCCACTCCCTGGCTGTAGAACCTGAACGGGTTGCCTTTCTTCTGTGCCTCAGTTTCCTAACCTGCAAATTCCCACAGTAACCAATAGTCGTAGAAGTAGTCATAACGATAATAGCGTCTACTTCAACAGACTTAACTGGATTTCTTATACATGAAGAACCTGGAACAGCGCTTAGCATACAGGAAGGCAGTGTAGGATGTGGGATTTTTTTTTTTTTGCATTGTAGGTATTGTTTTTTGTCTTGTTTGTTTTGTTCTGTTTTGTTTTCCTTTGGCCTACCCATCGCAGGCACTACAGATAGATGCCCGGCCCATTCCTGCCCCTGCCTGGGCTCCAGGATTGGAGCTCCTAACCCCCTGCCTACCCAGAAAGAGAACTGGTTTGGAAGTAGCATCCACAGTCTGCGTGGGACCACGCAGGCCTGGAGGCCCTAGTCCAGCAACGTGGGGGGCTCCAGGTGCGTATAGCTGCTCCCGATGTTGTTTCTGTTGGCCTGAGTCTCGGGCCCCATGCCTAACATCCTTTCCCTGATCCCCCTTTGGGGATTTTGCTGTCATGTCTCAGCACAGATGTGACATTTGTGTTCGTTGGCTCTCGCTCCGGAACCGCTCAGTGTCCTCAGCCGTTAGCGTGTACGTACGCTTTACCCCTTCCTGTGCCCTCGCCCGGAGCACGGCCTGGGCCATCTCCTCTGCTGTCGCGTGGGACCCAGCACCAGGCTGGGCAGAGTCGGCTCTGCGCCAGGGGGTCGACAGCCTGCCTGGAATTCTGTACGCGGTTCCATAATGGACAGCACCTGCCAAGGGCACTAGCTGCTTCCTCCTGGCCCCGCGAGTCCCTGGACTCACTCTCAGACCTTGAGTTGCTTGTCCCAAGCTGTGCAGGAGGACGGACAGGGCGGCGATGGGAACGGAGGAGAGAAAAGTGTGTGTCGTCTCCAGAGCCTGGGAAAGCCACAAAGAAACCACACTGCTGTTCTCAAAGAGCTTTGTAGGGTCCCTGCCTCCCTGCCGTCCCCCCGCCCCCAAGCCTGCTGCAGGCTAAACAGAGTGCACGTTGTGTAGAGATCCGTCCCCCGTGCCAAGATGTCCAGCCCTGTCGCCGGGGATGTGGGTGGGGGTGGCTGGAGGCGGTGGGGGGGGGGGGCGGAGGGGGCCACGGCACAAATGGCCCCTTGTGCTGCCCACAGGGAGAGGCCGCTGCTCGGCAGACAGGAGGCAGTGTGGCTGCCTCCCCTTGTTCAGACAGCGTGACTCGCGTGGGGACGTCGGAGGGGTCCATCGCTGCCCCGTCCGGCCTCCCCCACAGCTTGTTACAAGCAAGGAGAGGCAGAGAGTGACAGTGTTTTCCAGAGCAGACGCTAAGGGATCCGTAGGCACAGCTCGCTTGGGGTGGTGGTCTTCGTGCCACAACTCTTGCTTGGCAAGCTGCAAAAGGCAGCTTGGGTACGTGCGTTCGTTTGCCCTTGTGACACTAGTAGGGACAGCTGTCGTTATAGGTGGTTTACATGCACCACTTAATCCTCGCTGTCATCCCAGTATGGAGAGGAGGACGCAGAGCCTGGGAACTTTCTCAGGGGTCATGCTTCCAGCAAGCAGAAGGCTCAGGTCTAGCTGAGGTCTGGCCGATGAAGAGGCCCATGCCGAACCACCTCCCCACCCCTGCTTCCAGCAAGCACGAAAGCTGACATTTACAGAGTGCTTTCCACACACAGACCCTGTGCCCGCTGACCTGTGTATTGGCCGGTCCTCGAAGCCCCCTGCTAAATGACGGGCCCCAGTTTACAGCTGCGGGATGCTCCTGCAAGTAAGGGGCAGAGGCCAGATTCGAACCCAGGAAGCCTGGCTCCGGAGCCCGTGCCCTAAACCATTGCCCTCTCCTGCCACCCGGGTCAAGTACCTGCCAGGTCCACAGAGGCTGGAAAAACGCCCCCTAAGGTGGTGCAGAAGATAGTCTCAGCTTAGTTGTAAAAAGGTGTCTGACCCCTTTTGTGGATGCTTTTGTGTTGGCTGTAGGAGGTCTGAGTCCATTGTCAAACCCCTCTTTGACATCCTGTCTCATTGGACATTTTGGGGGTTAGGGGTGTATATAACTCTCCCCGGTGAGGGGCAGACTTTGTCTAGCCGATCTCAGTGGCAGCGAGTATTTCTGTCAAGGTCTTGCCGAACACCACTCTAGACGTCTGCTGCTGTAGTAAGAACCCTAAGGCTTGCCTGGTGTCTCCGTGCAGCCAGTGGCTGAGGGAAGGAAGGGGAGAGGAGGAAGATCCAAAGAGAGGGGACAGAGATAGTCTGGATGGCCATTACGTCATGGTCCACGTCCCCACCTCACCTCCCAGAAAGCATGGACAGATAGGCTGGGGTGCTGGGAGGATAGGACCAGTTACCTGTCCTGTGAGTGCCTGAACGAGCGGAGGTGGGGGTTGGCTGTGTGGAGGTCCCAGGTTCTTTTGGGCAATGGTGTTGTGGTAGAGTCGTGTCCCCCAGAAAGCTGTGTTGACATCGTAACCTGTGAATGCAACCTTCGTGGGCGAGAGGGTCTGTACAGAGGGAATTTGTTAAGACCGGGTCATGCTGCGTGCGGGTGGGTCCTAAATCCAGTATGACCCGTGTCCCTCCAAGATGAGGAGAAAAGACACACACACTCAACGCTCACACGGAGGAGAATGCCCCTGGACAGCACAGAGACACCGAGGGAAGACTTCGGGCACGTGAAGACAGAGGCGGAGATTGGAGTGACGTGGCTAGAAGCCGAGAAGCGCTCAGGGGCAGTGACAGCCACCCGGAGCTGGAAGAGCCAGGGGGGCGTCCTTCCCTGGAGGCGTCGGAGGGAGCCCGGCCCTGCTGGCCCCTTGACTCGTAGCATCCTGAACAGTGAGCATAAATCCCTGTGTTCTGTGTCGGCGGCCATAGGAGCCTAATGCATAGCGTCTCCACACTCCCCATCTGTGCCTTCTCCGTCCCCTGACCCCACTCAGCTCTCTTCACCTCCTCCCACGGAGGACACTTCTGATCCCCATTCTTCTCTATCTGGACACACGTTTCCCTCACCCCTCCGGGAGCTTTCCTTTTTTTTTTTTTTTTTAATTTCAGGAGGAGCTTCTGGTTCTGTTTCATTTTATTCCTGAAGTCTCTCTCAGTTCAGCTTGGACCAAATGGGAGAAAAGCGGTGGTTTTCTTCCTTCGTCCGCAGCCGCCTGCAGACGCGGGCCCATGGGAGAGTCAGGGCTGTCCCCGTATCGGAGCTATTAAACTGTCGTAAGAAAGAGGCCTTTGTCGCAGGGAACACGGCACTCGGCTCAGAAACAGAGACAGATTGTGCCAGAAAACAAACAACAACAAAAAAAAATGGTTCAACCACAGAATTCTTTGGGACTTCAGTCATCAGCCTATCGCTTGCTCTTAAAAGACAAATTTTGCCCAGACCCAAGGCTGGGGGCCCTCCCCGGACCATCTGCACCTGGCCTGCACCCCGCTCCCTGCTGGTGTGACCCATGCCTGCCTGTCTGCAGGCTGGGGAGTCAGAGCCCCTCGGGGCCTGGCTGCTCAGGGGGCTGGGCAGGAGAATGAGGACCTGAGTTCGCTATTATTCAGGGCAGAAAAGGGAGAAGCGCTTGGAGAAGTCAGGGAGGCCAAGTTATAGACACCTTGGCCCACCAGAGTGAAGATTTGCGTAATTTTGCATTCAATCTGAGAGAGCCTCCTTTTATGCAGGAGAAAAACGGAAGTAACATGACTTGCCCAAAGCCACACCGTTCACTGATGTCAGACCGTACCTGCCTGCCCGGGACCAGTGGCCAAAGTGCCCCATGTCCCAGCGTGGCACTCGGACTGCCCTGGGCCCCGAACCCCGAGAAAGCTACTCTTGAGTCTGTTGGTCACAGAGCCCCAGCCGCACTCCGCTGGCTTTCACCCTTCACCATCTCTGATCACATCAGGGTTAACATCTTAGTGCTACTCAGGTGGCCAGCATGAAGGGCGCTCCCCAGGCCACCGTGCCACAGAGAAAGTGAAGACAGCAGAGGAGGGGCTTTCCCCGGGCCTCAGGGAGGGGTCCGCATCTGGTTACAGAAGCCGGTACACTCGTTAAGAACGGTCTCTTTCAGAAAGCAAGGCAAAAAGAGGGGCTCGGCGTTCAGAGGAGACAAAGGAAGTGGGGTTTATCGTGTCTTCCTTCTCCAGGACCCAGAGCAGCGCTTCCTGAACCCCGGTTGAGGACCACGGCGTGACCATCACACCCCAGACACGGTTCCACGCCTCTGCCTCCGGGTCGGGTCCCAAAGCAACATGTTCAGCGAGCCCCCCGTGTGCTGTGGAGGAACCGGCACGAGAGCCACGGCTCTAGAAGGAAAGCAAGGGAAGAGGGGCGTAGGGGCCCCACACCCCTGTTTCAGCTGTCTCCCATGAAGGGGGAGATGCTTCCCCAGGCCGGGTCTTTCCTGAGTCAGGGGGAAAGAGAGGCACCATTTCAGAGGACGCAGCCTCTAGGCCTGGGGTCAGAGACAAGTGACAACAGCAGAAACACCTGCTTTGTTTTATCCCCAAGACAAATTATTACATAATCTTCAGGACCTTACACAAAATGAAGACTCGGGGTCCCTTGTTCAAATAGCTGGAGGACAAAAAAAAAGGCTTTTTTTTTCTTCTTCTATGATGTCTCTGTCAACCTGTCATCGTGCTTTATTAAAATCGCGTCATCTTAACATTTTTTAATTGCAGTAAAATACACATAACATAAAAGCTACCACCGTAGCCGTTTTAAGTGTGCAGTCTGGTGGCATTTAGTGCATTCACATTGTTGCGCAGCTGTCCCCAGCATCCGTCTCTAGAACTCTTCCGTCTTGCAAGAGGGAAACCCTGTCCTCACTAAACAAGAAGCCCCCACCGCCCCCTCCCCTCAGCCCCAGAACCCCCCCCAATCTACTGTCTTTCTCTGTGAATTGACTACTTACCCCCGGTACCTCCTGTGAGTGAAATCATACAGGATGTGTCTTTTTGTGCCTGGAATGTTTCGCATAGGTGGCAGGTGGAGAAATTGCTTCCTTTTCAAGGCTGAATAATATTCCCCTGCGTGTACACACCACATTTTGTGTATCCATCCGTCCGTTGATGGACACTTGGACTGCTCCCACCTCCTGGCTATTATAAGACCCTGTTTTCAATTCTTTTGGGTATATACCCCGAAGTAGAATTGCTGGGTCACAGGGAAATTGGATTTTTAATTTTTTGAGGAATTTTTCATGGCATTTTTTTATTTACTATTTAATGTTGGGCTCCCTCAGGCACAGGGCTTCTTCCTGGAGGAATATACACCCTCACAGGCTCCCGGGGCCTGACCCCTTGACCGTGACCAGGTGCTTGGGGGGCGGGGGGTATGTGCTTCTGACCTGACCTTCCTGGTGCCCAGGCCCCTGAGTGGCTGCACTGTTCGTGTGGCCCTTTATGACAGAGAGCGGAAAGAAACTGGGAAGAGAAAGTGAGGATCAGGGGTTCAATGAGGCCAGGTGAGGTGAGTTTAAATATGTGCATGTAAAGATCTGTGATTCCAGACTTTTCTGTCAGCTCTTTGGCCAAATGAACCTTTCACTGTTGGCCTCATGCCTCCAGCCACGTTTCCTCTTCAGGTAGATTGGAAGCTCCGTGAACCCAGATCTGAACCTGGGGTAGTGACAGGACGGGCACACTCTGGGCTTCAGGTGGTCCCACCTTCCTGCCAGTTTTGGGGGAGCAACCCCCCCCCCGTGATCTCAAGGGGGGTCTTATTCTCTGGAGTCTAAACACAGTGTTCCCCCCTCAAGCTTTCTTCCTGAAGCCTCAGTTTCTGCATCTGTAAAAATAGGGTTGCCTTGGGGGAAATAAATAAAAGTGAAGGTTAAGGTCTTGGGTGGTGTTCTGCTATGTAGCCGGTACCACTCTCAGCAGCGGGGGCGTGGATGCACAAGGCTGTGACTTCGCCTCTTCTTCTGCGGCTGGAGCATGCAAAGGCAGGATGAGGTAGAATCTTCTCCATGGACTAGGAGCTGGAGGAGCACGTCTCTCTTCTCTGACCTCAGGTTCTTCACGGCGTCTGCTTGTTGGTAACACGCCAGCAATCTGTTGTTAAAAAAGGACCATGGGGGCACCTGGGTGGCTCAGTCGGTTGAGCGTCTGACTTTGGTTCAGGTCATGATCTTGTGATTTGTGGGCTCGAGCCCCGCATCGGGCTCACTGTTATCAGCGCGGAGCCCGCTTCGGATCCTCTGTCCCCTCCTCTCTGCCTTTCCCTCCTCTTGTGCTTTCTCAAAAATAAATAACATTTAGGGGGCGCCTGGGTGGCTCAGTCGGTTAAGCGTCCGCCTTCAGCTCAGGTCACGATCTCGCGGTCCGTGAGTTCGAGCCCCGCGTCGGGCTCTGTGCTGACCGCTCAGAGAGCCTGGAGCCTGCTTCGGATTCTGTGTCTCCTCTCTCTCTGCCCCATTCATGCTCTGTCTCTCTCTGTCTCAAAAATAAATAAACGTTAAAAAAATAAAAAAAAAATAAAAATAAATAAATAAATAAATAAATAACATTTAGAAAAAAATGACCATGATGTCATCGCTATGGCTTGTGTGCCATATAACGTGTGGACATCTCAGTAGCTCCACATGACCAGTTGGGGCTTGTTCCCCAACTGAAGACCAAAATAAAAAGGGACCTGACATAACATGCCCCTCAGTGTGCCAGACAATGGTTTAGAAATTAACATTTATTATAACCACTATAAATATACCTAATAACATTTTTCGGTAACAGCTTTATTGTGATATAATTCACTTACTATATAATTCACCCATTTATAGTGTACAGTTTTTAGTATATTCACAGAGTTGTGCAGCCATCACCACGGTCAATTCCAGAACATTCCATCACCCCAGAAAGGCAGTCTATATACATAAGCTGTCACTACCCCCTCTCCCCATTTCCCCTCAACCCTTGGACCCCTGGCACCTGCTAGGCTACTTTCTGTCTCTGTAGAATTTCCTGTTTGGGACATTGCATATATGTGGTCCTCTGCAACTGGCATCTGTAACTTAGTGTCATGTTTCCAAAGTTAATTCATGTTGCAGCTCGTATCAGTATTTTACTTCTTTGTGTGGCCAAATAACATTCCATGGTACTGATACACCACATTTTGTTGATCCATTCATCAGTCGATGGACATTTGGGTTGCTTCTATGTTGGGGCAATCGTGAACAGTGCTGCATCCAACATCTGAGTGCAAGTTTGTACATGGACGTTATTTTCTGTCTTCCTGGGCAGATTCCCAGGAGTGGAATTGCTGGGTCGTATCATAAATCTGGTTAACATTTGAGGAACTGCCAACCTGTTTTCCAAAGCAGGTGCACCATTCTCCATTCCCACCACCAGTAAAGGAGGGTTCTAATTTCTCACATCCTCACCGATACTTGTTATTATCTGACTTTTTGATGATAGCCATCCTAGAGGGTAGTGGGAAGCCATTGTGGTTTTCATTTGAATTTTCCTGGTGCTTAATGATGTTGGGCATCTTTCCAGGTGCTTAGTGGCCATTTGTATATCTTCTTTGGAGAAATGTCTATTAAAGCTCTTTGCCCAGTGTTTAAATTGGAGTACACGACTTTATTAGTGAGTGTCAAGAATTCTTTATGCATTTGATATACATACAAGTCCTTTATCAGGTATATGATTTGCATATGTTCTCATATATATGGGTTGCTTTTTCACTTTCTTGATGGTGTTCTCTGAAGTACAAATTTTATTTTATTTTTTTAATGTTTATTTTGGGAGAGAGAGAGCATGAGTGGGGGAGTGGGGGGAGAGGCGGAGAGAGAGAGGGGGAGGGGGAGAGAGAGAGAGAGAGAGAAAGAGAGAGAGAGAGAGAGAGAGAATCAGCGGGGGAGAGATTGGTGGGGGGAGAGACAGAAAGAGAGAGAGAGAATCCCAAGCAGGCCCTGTGACACCAGTGCAGAGCCTGATGTGGGGCTAGAACCCACGAACTGTGAGATCAGGACTTGAGCCAAAATCAAGAGTCAGACCTTAACTGACTGACCCACCCAGGTGCCCCTGAAGTACAAATATTAAAAATTTTGATGAGTCCAGTTTATCTCTCTCTTTTGTTTGTATTTTTGGTGACATATCTAAGAAACCATTGCTTCATCCTAGGTCACAGGGATTAACTCATTTTCTTCTAAACGTTTTATAGTTTGGGCTGTTAAAGTATTTAATTCATTTTGAGTTAATATTTGTATACGATATGAGATAGAAATTCAGCTTCATTCTTTTGCATGTAAATGTCCAATTGTCCAGCACCATTTATTGAAAATAGTCTCCTTTTCCCTTTGATTTGACCTGGCACCCTTATTGAAAATCAGTTTACTACAAATGGGAGGTGTTTCCGTGGGGGGGGGGGGGGGGGGGCCCCCTGAACTCTCAACTGCATTCCGTTGATCTCTATGTCTGTCCTCATGCCAGTACACCACAGGTTTGATTACTGTAGCTTTGTAGTAAAATTTTAATTTAGGAAGTGCTAGTCCTCCAACTTAGTTCTTAACTGTCAAGATTGTCTCAGCAATTCGGTGTCCCTGTTGTTTCCTTATGAATTTTAGGACCAGCCTATCAATTACTGCAAAAAATCATTTGAGATTTTTAAAGACTTTGCATTAAATCTGAAGATCAATTCAGGGAGTGTTGACATCTTACCAATACTAAGTCTTCCAATCCATGAACATGGGATATCTTTCCATTTGTTTTGGTCTTCACTTTCAGTAATGTTTTGTAATTTTCAGTGTCTGAGTCTTTTACCTCCTTGGCTAAATTTATTACTGGAGATTTTATTCATTTTGATACTATTATAAGTAGAATTATTTTCTTAATTTTGTTTTCAGATGGCTCATTTTTAGTCTATAGAAATACCGTGTGTGTGTGTGTGTGTGTGTGTGTGTGTGTGTGTGTGTGTGTGTGGTATATTTATCTTGTGTCCAGAAGCCTTGCTGAACTCCTTTATTATCTCTTGTAATTCTTTCTGGTGAGTTCCTTAGGATTTTCCATATATGAGCTTATGTTGTCTTCAAACAGAGATAATTTTACTTCTTCCTTTCCAATCTAGATGCCTCATTAATTTTTCTTATCTTATTATACTGGTAGGACCTCCAGTATAATGTTGAATAGAAGTAGTGAGAGTGGACATCTGTGTCTTGTTCATGATCTTAGGGGGAAGGCATTCAGTCTTCTACCTTTCAAGTACAATATGTGATGTTAGCTTAGCTGTGGGTTGTTTTTTTTTTAATGTCTTTTTATTGCCAACACAGGTGAATGACAACCTGAATGGCTAAAGGTCCTGATTTGCACTTTTTTTATTTGAAGGGGGACAGAGGAAGAGGGAGAGAGAGAATCTTCTTTTTCTTTTTTTTTTGAGAGAGAGAATCAATCTTAAGCAGGCTTTACGCCCAGCATGGAGCCTGACATGGGATTCAATCCCACAACCGTGATATCATGACCTGAGCTGAAATCAAGAGTCAGATGCTTAACCGACAGCCACCCAGGTGTCCCAGCTGTGGGTTTAAAACAATTTTTTTAATGTTTATTTATTTATTTAATTTATTTATTTTAGCATTTATTCATTTTTGAAAGACAGAGAGAGACAGAGCGCGAATGGGGGAGGGGCAGAGAAACAGGGAGACACAGAATCTGAAGTAGGCTCCAGGCTCCGAGCTGTCAACACAGAGCCGGACGTGGGGCTCGAACTCATGGGCCACGAGATCGTGACCTGAGCCGAAGTCGGCCGCTCAACCGACTGAGCCACCCAGGCGTCCCTAATGTTTATTTATTTTTGAGAGAGAGAGAGAGAGAGAGAGAGAGAGAGAGAGAGAGAGCATGAGTGGAGGAGGGGCAGAGAGAGACGGAGACACAGAACTAGAAGCAGTCTCCAGGCCCTGAGATGTCAGCACAGAGCCTGACAGAAGGCTTGCACTCACGGACTGTGAGGTCATGACCTGAGCCGAAGTCAGATGCTTAACTGACTGAGACACTCAGGTGCCACCCCCCAGCTGTGGGTTTTTAATAGATGATCTATATCACATCAAGAAAGTTCTCTTCTATTCCTAGTTTGTTGAAGGTTTTTATTATGAAAGCGTGTTGGGATTTTGTCAAATGCTTTTCTTGCATCTATTGAAATGATTTTTTCTTTTATCCTATTGATATGGGATATTGCACTGATTTTCAGATGTTTAAAACCAACCTTACATTCCAGGGATAGATCCCACTTGGTTATGATGTATAATCTTTTTTTACATGTTGCTAGATTTGGTTTGTTAGAACTTGACTGAAGAATTTTACATCCATATCCATAGGAGGCATTGGTCTTTAGTTTTATTTTCTTGTGATGTCTTTGTCTGGTTTTGGTGTCAGGTAACACTGACAATTAGTCCAATTAGATATCGGGGATACGAACAACTAGAACTCCTACCCCGCCCCGCCACCCCACCAATTTTTTGAATTTGTGCATGTAGGTAAATGTTAGTGCCTCTCACAGATACTGAGATTCCAAGGGAGGAAGAAGGCAATGATGAGTTTGATGATTAAGATCAGGGTACGAGAACAATTTGGCTTTTACCCCTATTGACGTAGCAACTGCTGTTTTAAGAAAACTGGTTCACAACCTCCACTTTCTCCAGACCAGTTGGTGGGCCTGGCACCTACCCTTGGAAACTCTCCCGTCTATCTACCTTCTGGTCCAAGAATGTGGGCGTAGTTCCTGCTTTATAAGACACCTGTTCAGGACCTATGCGAGACCTGCCATCAGATACCTTACCTATGCTTAACACCTTGTTACTCCATTTCTGAGCTGGGCTTCAGGTCTCTGGCTCTGAATTCTTCCAACCTGGATTCTGACCCCATTACCTACCGGTCTGTGGATACAGAGGTCCTCCCCTTGCATTGCATGGGTGGTGAGCCTCATCACCCCAGGCTCTGAGGGTATCATGTGTCTGCTTGAACCTGCTTCTTCTCCTCTACCTTTCTTTTTACGTGGACTCTTCAGACTGTCTTGTCTGCTTTGAATTTTCAGTTGCTTACCTGCCCTTGCTCATTGGTGCTACCTGTTACCACTGCCCCCTTCTCTCCAGAATCTTGACATTTGTTTCCCCAACTGGACTTGCCTCTTCTTATATCCCATACTGATACCAGCTGACCTCACCTCTCCCCACACCTCCCACGACGTCTTACCTGTCCATCTTGTTGGTCCTGGATTTCCCTGGCCTGCCCCATGATGCTGCTGCTCATATGTCAACTGTGACCCCATGGTATTGACTTCCAACGTAAAAAACCTCAATTCCTTTTCCTCTGTGGGTAATTTAAATACATGAAAGCATATCCTTTGACCAAGGGTCTTTGTAGATGGAGAAACAAGGAAGTGCTTCAGCTTTCCAGGGGAGGATTACCTTTAAGCTCTGTGGAAGGTTCCTCATATCACCCAGCAAAGCCTTGGAAACCTTTCAAAGCAGACTGAAAACTCAAACCTCAGAATCACAAACACTGCTTTCTGGTAGGGTCGTAGCCAAGGTTTTAACTGGACCCAAGCCATCCTGCAAATGTTCTCTCTGGGTTGCCTTTCTATTTAAAAACTTGAGAAGGGGAAAACAATAGATTACAGTGATATATAGAGTAAATAGTCATGGTTGGTGGAACAGATCACCTCTTTCTTCTTCCTCCTCCTCCTCCTCCTCCCTCTTCCTCCTCCTCCTTCCTCCTCCTCTTCCTCCTTCCTCCTCTTCCTTCATCCTTTCTCTTCTTCTCTTCTTCTTCCTCCCCCCCTCCTACACCCCTTTTTTGCTTCTCCTCCTCCTTCTTCTCCTCTCTCCCTCTGTCATGCACCTACATACTCACGTACTTCCTTCATTTTTTATGCATAGCTCAGTAAGGCTGTCAGCCTATAATTTCTTTGTCCAACAACCACTGTTCATGGAATACACTTCTCTTTGTCAAATTTTAATTAATTATAAGAGAAAACATATTTGGCTCCACTCGTCTGTGTTCCAGAGGGACCTTAAACAACAGGGCGAGGGCCAGTCTACATATCAGTTCACCTTGGACTGGTCTGATACATCTGGACACTCCAAACAAAAAAGAGCTCGGCTCTTTCCTGGGCAAGGAAATGGGTTTAAAAAGAAAAAAAAAAAATCTGATTGTCTTAGCCTGGGTTTCTGAGAAAACAGAGCCGAAGGCAAAGTTTACATGCTAAAGCGTATTAGGAAGTGAACTCCCAGAGAAGCAAGAGTGAGGGGAAAAGGAAGCGAATGGCATGAGGAAGGCAAGGAAGTAAATCTGAGACATATCAGTGAGCTGGCCATAGCGTCTCAAAAACTAAAATCTCAGTGCTCGGTCATGGTTATGAAGAACATCTTTATTGAGATGGAGTGGAACTGCTGAGTCTCAGAACTGTCTGTTGGAAGGTGCAGAGGGGGCGAGAGAAGAAATGCACACGGGATTTATCTCCTAATGCCTTCGCATCCCCTGCTTCTTTGGCCCAAGCCCACTTCCGCCATGCTTCTGACTTGCATTACCCATCCCTCCAGGCAGCTGCTGTGGGTCCAGTCAGGGGGATGTGGGCACTGAACCTGCTGTGGGTCCAGCCACCATGGAAAGAAACCGAGTCTTTACTTCTGAGCATACCTAGGGCATTCCTGATGTTATGAGGTAACGAGCTGCAGGTGAGACTTCAGGAATGGCATGCTATATTAGTCATGGTTCTCCAGAGAACCAGAACCGATAGAATGTGTATACATAGAGAAAGATTTATTATAAGGAATTGGCTCATGTCTCATGGAGGCTGACAAGTCCAAACTTGCAGTGTGGACTGGCAGATGTGAGAATCACTGGTGTCGTTCTAGTCCAAAGGCAGGCTGCTGGAAAAGTTTTTCTTACTCTAGGGAGGGTCTGATTTTTATTTCTTGTCAGTTCCTTCAACTGATTAGGTGAGACCCACCCACACAGAGGGCAGTCTGCTTTAGTCTACCAATTAAGATGTTAATTTCATCCAAAAACACCCCTGCAGAAACAACCAGAATAGTATTTGGCCAAATAACTAAGCACTCTGTGGACTAGTCAAGGTAACACATAAAATGAACCATCCCACACATGAGAATTTCTGAGTCTGCTCAAGAAATTCTCTGCCAAGGTCCAGAGCTTGGGCAGGATCACAGAGAGCTAGGGTGGAACAGACTGGTCCCCTACACCGGACGTGGCACACAAAGTGACCAACATGTCTGATACAAGATTATTGCCGTGCGGCTCACTCTTGTTCTACAGAGATTATTGCTGATCATGTGTTTATCTTTAAGTTCTGCCGACGTGTCTCTTACTGATGAAAACTTTATCATCTAAACTAGTTTACTTTGAGGGTATTTTTTTTTTTGCCATGCTTGAGAAGAATGGATAAAAAGAATCTTCCGAGTTGAACTTTGTCTTTTGCTAGGAGCCTATTAGTCCATGCTGTAGCCTTTGCCTTCCTAACCATTGTTTTCTTTGGTGGAAAGAAAATAAACCGTGAATTAAAAGTGATATACCAGGATGGTATACTGTGTGAGCGTGGGTGTGCCAAGGGAGGTGATTGGGAATATATGGTCCGTATAAATGGAAATGATGCTGAAGTTGCTTGAAGACATGGACGTTTGCCTTCTTTCTCTTGCGTGAGTGATTCCTTGTAGGTTTCTGACCTGTCCCGCAGTACCACCTACATGTTCCTGCCCACACACATACACGTATTCTCACTCAGGGCAGGCCTGCTTTGTTTCCGTTGTAATCAGCGTAACAAAATTGTTGATGATGTAGTTGAATATAACAAAATTGTTAACGATGGTGGAGTTGACTTTCTCTGTTTCATGCCAACTCTTGGAAATCTGGGATGCGTTTTCCATTTACAGCACATCTCGGTTTGGATGCACCATGTCTCAGGTGTTCAATAGCCACACATGCCTCATGGCTACCATATCGGATAGCACAGCTCTTGAGCAGTGGTTCTCAACCTTGGCTGCATGCTGGAATTTTCTGGGGGCTTTAAAATACTGATACTGAGGTCCTCCCCATAGTGATTCTGATTTAATGGGGCTAAGTTGAGGCCTGGGCTCCTCGGGAGATTTTTGTATTGAGGCCGGAGGACCACCGGTCTACAGGGCGCTCTCCCTCAGAAGTTGAGTTCTTTCCTCCCACTCTGGCCGGACCTCTTTTTCCCTGATCCCCATGGGACCCACATCGTAAACAGAAATTAAGCAAGCTCTAACTTGGGTCGTGGGCAGAAGAAAAACAGAAACAGGATGGTATTAAATTCGTCTGACAGATGAGAGTGAACGAGGTGAATGCACTTGTCTTCTCTGGGTCTGTTTACCAACAGGCTCAGTAATTATTTGCTTTTGCCAGGCCCTTTATGCTTGCAGTGTGTTTCCTGATCTCTCTTTGCCAGAGCACTCTCTGAGAATTGAGACTCCTTTATGAACCCTACAGATTTGGCAGGATTGCCCCCTACATTGCACTGGGAGCTTCCAAAGGGAACAGAGGCATTCTGTAAAGAATCCTGGTTCCCAGAGACAACTGCAGGAATATATGTGGCGAGAAACCAAGGGTATCGTGACTTCTGTGGAACTTATATTTCTCTGCCTTAGACAAGCAAACTCTCCTTCTCCACAAATAGAAACCAGTCCAGACAAACCACAGAGACTCGGGTTTCCAAACGCATCCAAAAAAGATTGTTTCAGGGAAGTGGACAAATGAGGCATGAGTAATTCGATCAGCAGGAAAACAAACACAGTGACGCCCCACATCTGAAACCTAGGGTGTCGGCGGGCAGCTGTTAGCCAGTTCCAGCAGCTCACAAACACCTGGGGCCCCGTCTGCCTGCTTGGTCCCTCACATTCAAATTAGACTTCCCAGGGAAGGCACGGACCTGGAGGCCATGTATCTTGGGAAACAGAAAATTGCTGAGGTCCTTCTGGAGGCTGTGGAACCAGAGAAAATATATATGGAGAATGGGATCATTGGGAGGATCATGAGTTACTTGAATTTCACTCTGGAGAGTCTCAGTCCAGAACTCATAAAGTAAATAGTTGGCTCAAGCGAGAGCTTTTTGCTTTAGTGAACACACTGGGGTAAGGTGCATAGAGCTCAGCCTTTGCCACTGAGCTGGCCAGCCCTCCAGCTGCTAGGATGCCAAACCCTTTATGTTGATCTTCAGGTAGAGGAAATGGGCCAACCCATCCACTCTTATCCATCTAACCTGTCACCCAGAGCCTGTAATTGCAAATGCTAGTTGGTAACAAGGGTACAATGTGGCTATGGATAAGAGAGTCAGTACAGCTCAATGAATAACTCACACAGGAACAAATCCCATGAATTTACTAACGACGTTCACAGATAATCACCTTGCCTACCAACATAGTTCACATAAAGTCAATCACATTTCCTGTTCATCCCTAGAGTTTTATCTCCTCCTTTCATATAAAGGTGTGGGGAGAGGGAGCAGGATCTTGATGACCAACCTTTTCCTCACTCTGTTCCCAACCAGTATAGTGTACTTGTGTGCAACTTCTTTAACAAGATATTTTTAGTGTTCATTTATGTCAATGGTAAGAGACAGGATGACAGTACATATCGTCCTAAGCTAAAAAGAAAATTTGCTGGGTTTGCAGAGCTAAAAAGTCCAGGGATCCTGGCTTCAAGCACAGTTTGGTCCAGGGGCATAAATTATATCATCAGACCTCTGCTTATTTGTCTGTCTGTCACCTCTGCTCTCCTCAATGTTGGCTTGATTCTCAGGTTCTCTGTGGTAGCAAGATTGTCTCCTGCTAACCGCTCCAGCCCTGTGTCCTCCAGGTTCAGGTTCAAGAGAAATAGGCTATCTCCCCCTGGTAGCTCCCTTGAGGTCTGATTAAACCAAATTATATCACATAAATTGAACCAGCTGAACTAATTACTGTGACCAGATGACTGGATTTACTCCTATCATCCAGAGTATGAGCTCAGTTTGCTCCCTGGAGCCCAGAATGGAGCCTCAGCTGAATCCTGTGGACTGAGAGGGGACGAGGAGGTTTCCCCAGGGGAACGGCCTGGCCTCTCTGAGAGGCGCCTTCATACTCTTGTTCTCTCATGCTTTATTCCATTGGGCCTCCTTGGATAGAACACACACCTGCAGAGGTTACACTTGGGCGTTTTGGGGGGACAGCGTCCTTGCATGCTTCGAGGCCACCATCAGACTGAGGGCCTCGCAGGACCCCCTGGAGATCATAAGAAGTGGGCTTCGTAAACTGCCCAGAGCTTCACAAAGTCAAGTCCTCTTTTTACTGCTGTTCCTCAGGACCCGTGGATTTAGCTCCTTCCTTTACTTCTTTAGTCTTAAATGCCTGAAGAATCGGGCTGTTATTCCCCAGAGAGGCAACCTAGCACAGTGTCACGAGCGCGGGCTCCGAAGCCACCCTCCCTGGGTCCAAGTCTGGGCTCTGCCACTGACCACCTGGGTGGCCTTGAGTAAGTTACCTCTGTGCCTTGGTTTCCTCATCTGTAAATTGGGTACGATAAGATGATCTCCCTTGTATTAATGAGTGTAATACATGTCAAACGCTCAGAATAGCATCTGGCATATTTGCAGGTACTCCGTGGTAAAAATCATAGCTTTTACTCTTATTATTATTTTTTTTTTAATTTTTTTTTCAACATTTATTTATTTTTGGGACAGAGAGAGACAGAGCATGAATGGGGAAGGGGCAGAGAGAGAGGGAGACACAGAATCGGAAACAGGCTCCAGGCTCTGAGCCATCAGCCCAGAGCCCGACGCGGGGCTCGAACTCACGGACCGCGAGATCGTGACCTGGCTGAAGTCGGACGCTCAACCGACTGCGCCACCCAGGCGCCCCTCTTATTATTTTTTTTTTAAGTTTATTTTGAGAGAGACAGAGACAGCATGAGTTGGGGAGGGGCAGAGAGAGAGAGAGAGGGAGAGAGAGAATCCCAAACAGGTTCCGCACTGTCAACACAGAGCCCGATGCGCGGCTCAAACCCACGAAACCATGAGATCATGACCTGAGCCGAAACCAAGAGTCGGATGCCTAACTGACTGAGCCACCCAGGCGCCCCAGGTTTTACTCTTATGAAGTGAGTTCCTCTGTCCGGAGCCATGAAACAGAAGTTGATTTCTGAGCCTCTCCCAAAGACACACTGCGGTAGAAGGCAGAGCTTTCCAGCGTTCATTCCTGAGTCTTATCTTGTTGGCAATGGGTTATCATCATTTTTTGAAAAGGATTTAAAAGCTGAATCTGTCTGGGACTCGGTCTGCCCTTTAGCACATCAGAAAAGCAGTTCAGAGCGAGGAACTCTTACCCTGTGTTCTTCACGGGCCTTGATGTCAAGACCAAGGATGCCGGTGACGTGCCTGGGGCCCCATGAAGCAAAGATGCCTTGAAAACCTGACCCGTAGGTATTGCCCCAACGGGCATTACCTTCACCCTGCGAGAGAATGCTCCTTTAAAGGCGTTCTTCTGCTCGCTGTGTATTCTTATCACAATAGCACCCCCACCTCTTGCCCCCACGGAACTGCTGTAATTAAAAGGCCATCAGCTCTGCAGATCATGACTTGGCCAGAAAAGTTTCTGCGGGTTGGAGCTTGAGTCTAGAGGGATTTGATTTTGATATGCAGGGTTTATGTTGTCGTCTCTCTCTCTCTGGAAGCACAGACACAACAGGAACACCAGTCCTACAAGAGGGACTTTTCACTGCCTTATGGTTTGGAACAGGATCCACTCCTGATGGAAACCCCCTAACATTTCAGGAAAAGCCTATGCAATAAATCCGAGCAGGAGGAGCAGGCGGAAGAACGAATACAGGACGATCCACAGTCTGGTGACGGGGTGATAATGGGGCTCAAGAGATCAAGCAGCCCATTTCAGTCTCCTTTGCTCACCCCAGGCTCTCAAACCCACAAGGACAGCTGAAGTCCATTCTCAAAATTCCTTGGAAAAGAGAAATCCGCACCCTCTCCAAGGCACGCTTCCTGCTTGTATGCAAACGTGATTGCCAGAACTCGGCACCGTCGATCACTGGGACACGTCATTCTTTGTCGTGGGGACTATTGTGGGCATTGCAGGTCATTCAGCAGCGTCCCCGGTCTCTACCCATCGGGCATCAGAAGCACTGTTGGGGCCCAAACTGTGTCTAGACCCTGCCCAGTGTCCCCTGGGGGGACCAGATCTCCCTGGTTGAGAACCACCCCCCGAGGTAGTACATACTTCAAACACTGGAAGGCCTACTGTGTGCCAGGCTTCTGCCAGGTGCTGGTTGAATCAAAACCAGTGGGCTCCTGTCCTCGGACTCAGAAGAACAGAGCACTTGCAAATGAGTGTAAATGCAGACAGCCTGGATTGGTGCATCTGGGGTAAATCAGTCATATGTTCGTGCCAAGAAACGCCTATGTTCTGTAAACGGCGTTACTTAACTGTCTTCCGAGCGAGCTCTCGCTGGCCCCAAGGCCTTCCTACTTAGCCAGCCCTCAAAGCCATTCCGCACTCCCTCCCCAGTGCAGAGGGAGCGGCTGCTCTCAGTCTCCTGAAGAACCACACTTCAGAGGCTTGGCCAGCGTCCTCTGCGCCTCCCTCTCTCCAGGCTAAATTCCAGGTCTCTAACCTCCTGGGAGGCATTGTGGGTAATGCCAAAATCGTGCCAAACATCTGGATGAGAACGGCAAGATGTGGCCAGTTCCTGCAAAGTTTCCATGCTGTGCTGCTGGGGCAGAATGTGAAAGCATCTGTCCCCAGCTCCATGCTGTGACATCTGCGCTCAGTAGAGGGGCCCTGCGTCTCAGCTCCACCTCCCTCTCCACACTTTCTTGGCCTCCATCAGCTCACCTTGGAGCCTGAAGTGGGGACTGTGCCATGCCGACTCCTTTGGGCCCTTTTCCCCCGCAGTCCCAGCCCCACTTTCGGGCTAGTGTCTCTAGGAGGTACTCAGAAGTCAGTAAATACCTCTAGATGTTTGATGTCATGTATATAAACAGTCATATGTCCCCCTGGCCTCTTAGGTTTCACTCAGACTGTCCCCAGAGTTAGACAGAAATGACTTTATGATTCTGAGACTTAGCACCCTTCTCCAGCCCGGTTGTTGACCAAAAACTATCAACAAAACCTGACACGAGGTCCCTGTCCCAATCGAACTCACGAGAACAATCACAGATGCAAAACATGAACTCTAAGTTAAAAAAGAGCAGCTGGCCCAAGCCGTGCCCCAGTCTCGGCCAAGAAGCCAGCGACATCGTGGAGCCCAGCCTTGGAAGGGCCACAGAGACCTTTGACCTGAAACCGGGGTTTCCACATTCTTGACCTTCCTCTCCCAAGACCTTGTGTTCTTGAAGAAACCCTGTAGCCTAGTTTCTGTGTGGCCTTGGGTAAGATATCGGACGTACAGCCTCAGAGCAGGCTAACTCCCCATCCGGCTTTCTCCGAGGACCGAGTTTTTAGGTGTGGGATGCCACCAACACCCAGATTCTGGAAGTGGCCTCCTGAAGGGTGGACATACGTGGCACATGAGAAACCTGGTCATTCCAGTACTTGGGCAGCCCGTCCCCCCCCCCCCCCACCACCACTGAAGATGGGTCATGGGTGGTGCAGTTAACAGAGCACAGAGCAGCACAGAAGGCTTTTGTCCCCTGCTCCCCTAGCTGAGAATGTTCCCAGCACCGGCTGCCCTTGGCAGCCTCTGTCTCGGGGCTGGCTGCTCCCTCCCCAGAGACCTTTTAAAACCAGGATAGATAGTTGCTTGTCCTGAGCGGTCATACCACAGCGCCAAGGCGAAAGGTGGATGGGACCCTCTCTGTGAATGCCTGTCAGCCTCAGGGGGCGGCTGCTGTTGGTGAACGATACGAACGAGCGGTTCCATCACACATTGTGGGAGCTCTCTGAGGCGTCTCCCTGCTCCGTCCTGCTCCAGAATTCTCAGGAGGGGCAGACTAGATAGATTCCCGAGGGGCCAGAGCTGAGCTGGTCCTTCACCCCCAAAACCCAGCAAAGTCTGCAGGGATTTCATTCCCGCCCCCCCACTCACCCAAAGATCCTCCCCCAAAGGTATCCCTCAGTGCAGACAAAGCCCACCCAGATATTCACACTGGAGGAGTATTTGAATTCTAGGAAGTCATATCGTTGGAGCCAGGGACACCCCTGCTCCTGTCCGATGCTATTTCCCAGCACCTAGGACAGTACGTGGCACAAATAAATATCTGTTGAATGAATGAATGAGAGGAAAGGAGTTTTAAGGCATTGCCTTTCAGCCAAAGCCCTTTTTCTTTTCCTTTTACCACGGAGTGTTTTAAACAACCATATGGGAAGGAAAACGTTATAATGAATCTCCATATGCCCATCACCAGCTTCAGTAATTATTCAGCCAAACTTGCCTTTTTTTTTTTTTTTGGCTTTTATTATGGAAATGTGTAAACATACATAAAAACAGGAGACTACTATAATAAACCCCATATGTGCATCACCCAGCTTCAACTATTATCAAAATGGCTTTTTTTTCCCCTTCTCCCTTTGATCTGAAACCCAGCCAACCCCGAGGCCGGGGGGGCGGCGGACCCCCCAGCCTCCCAGCGTAAGGCTGTGTGCATGTAAATGCAGACATGGAGGCATATATAAAAGCACCTCCTCCCTCAGCAGGTCATTATCTGTGTTTATCTTATCAGGATACTCCTAAACCAGGCCCACTTAGAACAAGGCGTCCCCAGTTCCGTTTATAAATCCACCGTCCCAGGCGGAAAACAATCTGAAAGGCAGCATTGTTCCTGGACAAGGCTGTAACTGTGATAACGGAGCTTGTGTGGCTCCTGTCTGCTAATAAATTGTCAGCCCCCGGGGTTGTGGCCGGGGACCTTGGCAGAGCACTGTGCCCTGTGTCTTCTCCTTCCCAGGCCCGTCCCGGACACGTACAGATCAAATCAGACAGAAGAGCATTTACTGAGCTCCTGGAATATAGGGATAGTGGATTCTGCTCTCAGGGGCTCGGTCCCCACCGTGGGACACATCCATGACTCCGTGTTTCTCAGAGTGTGGGCTCAGCTGGGGAGATGGAATCCGGGGATCTGCCCTGTGGTGTAATGGGCTCCTTGTTCTGGGTACTTGGCTTTTTGGTTTCCATGAGATGGTTAGATGGCAGTGGGCATTGATGGTGATTATGGAAGTTGAGCGGACCAACGTCTTTCCTGCCTCTTCTTGCAACCCAGCCAGCCTTACCCTGGGCCCTTATTGGCAGGAAATTAAGAGACACCTTCATGTAGGGGTGGTCAGGGAAGGCTTGGCAGTTAAAAGTACATACACAAAAGTACTTTGCAAAACCATAAAAGGCCACGTGAAAGTTGATGTCATTGTTACGAGGAGAAACAAACAAGACTTCTGTGGGTAAAGTGAAGTGGAACATACCGGGCACAGACAGTCATCGCCAGCCCCGGGGCCAAGGTCCTGAGTTCCGCGTACAAAATGCAGATGCTTAAATATACCTCACGAGGCTGCGGCAGTAATCAGCTGATACTATACGCGAAGCATCTAGAACAGTACGGGACACGTAGCAGGGCTTGGAAAGGCAATGGTAACATAACAATAGTATTATACTATTTATGTGTAATATAATCTGCAATGTGATTATCAAAAGCAAGTTCATGGAGGTGCTAAAAATAGGTGAGTAGGTCTGTGTGGGTGAATTGGAAAACTCTTGATGGGAAACGACAGGAGATTGGAAGAAGTTTTATACGGAAATCGCGGAGTTGGGGGCAATGAGGTTGTACGAGAGAGTATGGGTGTTTTATGGTAGGCAGTGGGAAACCCCTGAAGGGTCTTGAGCGAGGCAAGGATGGATGATGAGGAATGTCCACGAAGTCCAGCAGGAAGAGGAGCAGACTTTGGAGTCTGATTGGCTGAACTGTGCGCATGTCCTTTAAGCCAGGAGCCTTGGGTCTTTGATGTGTAGAGTGGGATTTAACAGTAGCCACCTTGCATCCCGCCACTCTCCTGGTAGACCTCTTTGAAATGGTGACTGTAATTATTTGTGCTCTGGAAAGATCATCTGTCAGCGTGGTGGAGAATGGGGGTGCTTTGAAGGAGGGAGCAACTCGAGGCAGAGGCTAAGGCCAGGACTCAGGGGAGGACTCAGGGGGAACAATTGGGGGAGGACTCAGGGGAGGACTCTAGGGGAAAAATTAGGGGAGGATCCACGAGAGGACTTTGGGGAAGACTCTGGGGAAGATCCAGGGGAGGACCCATGGGAGGACTCAGGGAAAGATTCAGGGGAGGACCCAGGGGGAAAATCGGGGGAGGACCCAGGGGAGGACCCAGGAGGAAAATCAGGGGAGGATTCAGGGGAGGACTCAGGGGAGGATTCAGGGGAGGACCCAGGAGGAAAATCAGGGGAGAACCCAGGGGAGGATTCAGGGGAGGACCCAGGGAGAAAATCGAGGGAGGACCCAGGGGAGGATTCAGGGGAGGACCCAGGGGAGGATTCAGGGGAGGACCCAGGAGGAAAATCAGGGGAGAACCCAGGGGAGGATTCAGGGGAGGACCCAGCGGGAAAATCAGGGGAGGACCCAGGGGAGGATTCAGGGAAGGATCCAGGAGGAAAATCGGGGGAGAACCCAGGGGAGGATTCAGGGAAGGACCCAGGGGAGGATTCAGGGGAGGACCCAGGGGAGGATTCAGGTACAGGCCTAAGCTCTGCCACTCCTTCCCAGCCCCGAGACCTCCGTTGACATGCCAGCTTCTCTGAAAGGCCCTGCCTTCCCGTCCACCCCTACCCCCATTTACTCTTGATCCCACCAGCCAACCTGTTTCCTTCTGAGCCCTTCACAAGTTGTAATTACATATACTTTCCTCTCTACTTAATTACTATCTGTGTCTCCTCACAGACTCTGCCCTGCATCAGGGTCTGTTTCACCACACCCGGCGTCCAGGTGTTGCAGATGTCTCCCCCCACCCCCCCGCCACCCTCTACCTAGTCTCCTCTGGCTGCCAAAACAAATTACCACAGAGCAGAGGGCTTAAAACAACAGGTTATGTCCCAGCTCTGGAGGCCAGAAGTCTGCAATCAAGATTTCGGCAGGGCCACCCTCCCTCTGCAGGTTCCGGAGGAGAATCTTCCTTTGTCTCTTCTAGACTCTGGTGGCTCCAGGCAACTCTTGGGTTTTGGCGGTGTAAGTCCGGTCTCTGCCTCCGTCCTCATGTGGCTTTCTCCTCTTCTGTGAGCCCTTCCTCTGTTTGTCTCTTCTCCAGACACTTGTCATTGATTTAGGGCCCTCCCAGATAATCCTGATCCGTATCGTCTCCAGATCCTTAACTTAAATGCATCCCCGATGACCCTTTTCCCAAGTGAGGCCGTGTTCACAGGTTCTGGGCATGGCGTTCCTCTTTGGGGACCACCATACAGCCCACAATGCCCTCCTTTGTGCGACGTTCTCCTGGAATAAAGATGCTTTCAACAATAATGACTTGCCAAGTGCCCATTGGGTACAAGGCACCGTCCCAGGCACAGAACCCAGCCACACGTGACCCAGGACATGTCCGTCTCTCATGACGCTTGCCTTTTTTTTTTAGTGGGAAGGGACCAACAATGAACAAATGAGTAAAAATGTGCCAGCTGGTGGCAGACATGCCGAGGAGAAAAATCAAGCCAGGAATGAGGCAGAGCACATGAGAGAAGTGATGGAGACAGACTGTGTTTAGATGGGCACTCAGGAGAGGCCTGCAGGAGAGCAGAGGCGGGGGGGGGGGGGGGGCGTTGAGGCAGAGACCTGAGTCCAGTAAGGAACACAGGCGGACCGGAGGTGTGTATTCTGCATTTCTACCCTTCTTGGCATTCCTGATCTCTGGCCTCTGTTTAGGCCATTCTCCTGATTTCCAAAGAGAACCAAAGGATTCAGTACCAGACCAAGAGAAAGGGCAGATTTCCCTCAAGAGAGGAGAAAACAAAGGACGGGCCAAAGGAGGCCCTACTCCCAACCACAGGGAGGCCAGCCCTGCACACATCACATGCCTGGCCTTGGCCTGGAAACAGGGAGCAAGAGAGAGGCTTGCATCGGGAGGAAATCTCAGGGTGGGTATCCGTGGAGTCCCCACCACCTCTGGGCCACAAAACGAGGGCAGCCGACTCTGCAGGGCAGCCCAGGGACAACCGGCCGGCTGGCCCCAGCCCCAGGCCTTCCTGCAGGTGGCCCGGGGCTTGTTAAAGAGAAAACACCATTTCAGACCGTCGGGATAGACCCCGATGTGACCCCACAGGTTCCCCTCTGTCCGTCTGTGCCCTGTTGATCATCTGCCTGTCGCCGTTCCTCAGCCAGCCACAGATCCGCTGGAGAGGACACAGTGGGAAAGACAGAGCCACCCGGCAAGGGTGGGGTCAGCAGACACCCCTCCGCCCTCACAAAGCACCAACCACAGCCCCACAGCAGACAGGCGGGTCTGGCGGACGCTCACAAAATGGGGGGAGCCCGTCTTCAGCTGGTTCCGGGTCTGCAGCCCGACAACCTGCCTCTTTCTTGAGGAAATTCAAAGCCAGGTCAACTACCAAACCAGGGGGGCTCCACAGTGATTTGGGCCGTGGAGGGGAGCTCCATGGAGGTGCCCCAGAGGCCGCAGGGACGGTGGTATCTGAGTGACGTCAAGGAGACCATGCCTTTGATGCCCGGGAAACAGGAGCCAGAGCAGGAAGCTGCAAAGGACACCAGAGCTCAGGGAAGTGTCCAGAAGGAGCCAATTCCCACATTTCTGACTACGGTTTAGGTAAGCGAGAAAACTATGCACTCTCCAAACGAAGCAGTATCTTTAGTCTGAATGTACATGTTCTACAGCCCAGGAATGACCTCACGGTGGATTTTGTGAGGTCGGCCTCACAGCACCCAGAGAGCCCTGCCTTGCAAGGTCTCAGGGGCCAGCACATCTCAGCGAGTAAGCGGCTGTAGGCAGGGGACCCCCCCAGTACCACCTCCTTTATTTCTTCTCCTCCCCTTCCCTCAAACTCCCTGAGCATGGCAGACTGTCCAGATGGACACTGTCCCCTCAAGAGTCAGAACAGGAAAGGGGCACCTGGGTGGTTTAGTTGGTTAAGCGTCCGACTTCGGCTCAGGTCATGATCTCACGGTCGGTGAGTTTGAGCCCCACGTTGGGCTCTGTGCTGACAGCTTGGAGCCTGGAGCCTGCTTCGGATTCTATGTCTCTTCTCTCTGTGCCCCTCCCCCGCTTGCGCTCTGTCTCTCAAAAATAAATAAACATTGAAAAAAATTAACAAAATTCTGACAAAAAGAGAACAGGAAGGAGGGCATAGCAAGCTGACCATCATCTTCCTCCAAAGAGCCAGATAGTAAACATTTTAGGCTTTGTGGCAATTACACAGGTCTGCCCTTTTAGCCCCAAAGCAGCCGTAAATAGCATAAATGGATAGGTGTGGCTGGGTGCCACTGAAATTCCGTTTACAAAAACAGTACGGGTTAGATTTGGCCCGTGGCCATAGTTTGCCGACCCCTGATGTAGACAGCAGAGAGCTTTGGAGTGTTTTTGAGCAGAAGAATGGTATGGCCAATTCTGTGCGCGGGGAAGATGGCTGCGGCCGCCGTGGGGAGGCGGAGACGGGCCCGGGGCAGGGAAGACTGGCGTTCCCTTGGCCTGGGGTCTTGGACTGGGCTCTGTGCCACTGAGCGTGCAGCCGTTTTCCCGAGATAAGGGAAGGCAAGATCTTGCCTTCGGGAAGGCGAGGTGCTGGGTACTCTGCGGCCACCCAAGGAACGGACGGTTTATTGATCTCGTTTTTAAATAAAATATTTTAATAACGTTTATGAGTTCTGGTTACGAGGCCAGGGCCCTCCCGGCATCTGGGCAGCATCTGGTTCAAGGGCTCTGTGCGGGCAGCTCTGCAGGTCTTCACGCCCATCTGTTTGGGTTAAAGATGGGAGGGGCCGAGGGAAGGAAGTCCCCTGGGCCACAAGCGTGCTGGAAGGTCGGTGGTCCACGCAGCTCTGGAGAAGCAGGGCCTGCGGGGAGCCAAGTGTTCACGCACCCTCTTGGGGCCGAGGGCCACCGGAGAGCAGGGTGGGCCCAGGCGAGGGGTGTCCGAGGTACCTGCTGAATTGGGTACCTGGATGGGGGAGGGGTTGCTTTGAATTCTAGTAGTTCCCTGTTTTGTTCCATTTTCGTCTGGGGACTCTCCCTACTTTAAAATTGATCCAGGTGTTTGGTTTATATGAAGATATTTGGCATCTGATGAAGCCCACGGAACACTGAGTTTAATATTCTTTTAGCGCCAGGTGAACCCAACTTGCGTCACCGCTATCACTTCCTGGCAGACGGGTCTTGCCTGAGAAAGAGGACCCTGCTGAGGTCAGAGCCCAGTTCAGGTGATGAGGGCAGGTGAGGCAACAGGCTGTTGATCGTTCTCTCCGCTCCCCTTCTCCCCACAGCCCCCATTGGACTGTGGGCATGGTGGCTCATGGACGCGGAGTAAATGTGTAAATCCTTGCTCTCCTCACCTCACGCCATCCCATCGCCCTAGGAGTTGAGCAGGTTTACAAAAGCCAACTCAGGACAAATGGCTAGGTGTGCAGTTGAGGCAGGCATGGGGACAGATGGCAACCCACCTGGTCAGGCCAGATCTCGGGGGTTTGGTGGGAGAGGCCTCCTCCCTGTTCCCTGATTCCTCAAGCCCAGGAGTCCTGCCCCCTCTGTAGGCCACTGACCACATCGTGACAGTGTCATAGCTGGGAGGGCGGTACCTGGTCCAGAAATCCATAGGTCCGCAGGGCCCCGTGCATGTCGCGGGGAAAACTTTGGTGAACAAAGGATATCTGCACGTGGACGTGACTCAAGCGTGAGTCAAATGCAATCACTGGCTTTATTCATATTTCATTTCTACATGTGAGTAAATCTCAAAAAAAAAAAAAAAAGCCACTGGTTCACTCTTGCAATGTTAGTGGAATTGATCCCGAACAGCTGAAGTTATTGAAGGCACTGTTTCAGTTGCAAACAGCTTTTTTGATCCAGTGACTAGAATGTAAGTGTTCTGGGGGGTTGGGTCGTCAGAACTTGGCCGGGGGGGGGGCCCAGCTCTTGCACTTCTGGCTAATAAGAAATTCTGGAGTTAATAGTCGTGTCTAAGTCTGATGGTGGAATGCCTAGTCGTCAGTTTCCAAATGGTTGTGCTAGTTAACCATTTTTAAAATTTTTTTACATTTATTTTTCAAAGTTTGTTTCTTTTGAGAAAGAGGGAGAGGAGAGGGAGAGTGCGTGAGGGGGGAGGGCAGAGAGAGAGTGAGAGAGAGAAGTGCAAGCAGGCTCCACACTGTCCGTACAGGACCTGACGTGGGGCTCGAACCCACGAACCATGAGATTGTGACCTGAACCAAAGTAAAGAGTCAGATACTTAACTGCCTGAGCCACCCAGCTGCCCCAACCACTTTGTTCGGAAAATAAATCTCAGAAAGGCTAACGCCAGGGTCACGTATAGATGTATACGGATGCCTAGAGGATACTCAGGACACAGTGTGGTACATTTTACCCAGAGAGAAGCAGATACAGAGATGGGAGTGTCTTGCCCAAGGTCACTGTTAGGAGATAAGTGAGCCAGGATATGAGCTAAAGGGTTTACTCTGTCTCTTACCCCATGCTCAGGGTCCTCAGCGATGACTGCACTTCTGGATCACCTGGGAACTTGGTCCCTAGGCTTCATCCCCAGGGAGCTGGTACCTACGTTTTGAAAAAGCTCTCAGATCCTCCCCCATCCCTAGGCTGCCCTTCTGCTTAAAGTCTCCTTTGATAGAATCAATCCTTTGAGATAAGGCTTCAAGAGATCTTGAGACGTGCTGAGAAGAAGAGATCTCACATAAAATGGAGTGACCCATTTCCATACTTGCCCCTTCCCACAAAGGGCCTCTCTCCCTTGCATGTTTGGAATGTCTGGTCTGGTTTATCTGCTCTGGAAGTTGCCATGTGACTGCTGCTCCCCAGGGCTGTGTTTTGGGTGGTTCTACTGCACCTACTGCCTGCCTGAAACCCCCCCTGGCCTGTGGGACATAGTTTGGCTATTAGAGGGCCTTGTGAAATCTATCTGTGAACTGCTCCCTCCGTAACACTCTCCTCCCATTGCTAGCTGAAGCCCTGCTAAACTCGGGGGGTGACTAGGGGACATCCAGTGGGGCAGCTAATGTATCCCCTTCCACACACACACACACACACACACACACACACACACACTGCCTGGAAGGCAGCCTTCAGAGGGGATACTGGTCTTGGGTGGAGGGCAGCCCAGCTGTGGATGCACTCATGATGGCCTGGCAGCCACCGATTGGCCTGGCCAGGGTTGAAGTGCTTGTCCAGCATGAGGTCATGGCTGCAGAGTTTCCAGTTAGAAAAGTTGCATTGTCTGCCCAGGAAATATTAATATCTTTCCTTTCCTCCAGCAGTGCCTGGCCACTGGGCTCTCCCGCAGCCTGGCAGGGCTTTGACTTCCAACAATGATGATGCTTTGCATTTCCCCTGGGCCCTTCATTCAGGCATCTTAGGGCCTATTCTTGTTCTGCGGGCGCCTGCAAAGCACAGCTTCCTCATTCAGAGGGCGGAAACAGGCCCCAACAGGCCTGGGAGAGATCCGCGGCCTCAATGCATACTTGTCTTCCCTTACGTTCACAGTTAATCAGCGCAGAGCATTCGACAACCAGCTCAAGTGGCCTCTAAAGCTGTTGGGCTCTTCCCGACGTGTAGCCAGCTTGGGCCGTTCAAAGGAGCCATGCAATCCTTGCACACAAAGGGGCCCTCTGATGCCACTGGTTGTAAGCGGAACATACCCGGGTTCCAACCGGTCGTGGCTCTCCGGGGCGCGTGTGGCCTTGGGGACGTCACTTAGCCTCTCGGAGCCTCCGTTTCTGCTTGTGTCCATTTGGAATAATTACACCAACTTGGGAAAGATTTGGAGGTCCAACAACAGAGCACGTAGGACCTTGCACGCGGTCTGTGCAAACGCTCGCTCAGTGCTACTATTTTGTCATCCTTATCATTGTTAGCATGCAGACCTTCTCCTTCCCATGCCTCGTCCTCACAGGGGCTTTGGCTCACTGCTGAGGATCTCTGTAATTTCAGCCACGGTTTCCAAACCCTGTCCCACAGAGATCTAAGGTCTCCGCGGTAGAAGTGGGAGCCGGGCTTTGCTCTCTTCTGTTTTAAATATTGCGCTCCTACCCAAGAGCTCATCCGAAGAAAAGGATTCCCCAGCCCGATGAATTTGGAAAGTAGCTATTCTAGAAGGTTCTTGAGAGTTTGTTTATTCCTCTGGCAAGGTTTACTTGCCTGGCCATAAGGCAATGGGACAGATGCTTGGCCACTCCTTTCGTAGCAAGCAGCAGACGGAGGGACCAGCTCGCCTGTATTGGTCCCATCACGCCCCTGACTCAATGACACTGTCATGTAAACTTCCTTTACTACAACTCAAGCCTGTCAAATAGGGAAGTCGGCTGGCTGTCAGTCTGCTTCGAAAGCCCCTTATAAACTCGAAGGTTAGTATCTCAGGTGGACACCCTGGGTAGTTCTATCTTGGGCCAGCGCGGGCATTCACAGCAGCAGCTGGAGAACAAGTGGACAGAAGCCTGGCCCTGGGAGTTGGCCTCCTCCCGGCACAGAAGCCCCCAGGTGCGCATGCTTGGAGGGAGCGCCACTTGCCAGGCAGACCTGGGGCATTGTTTGGAGGAAAGGGCCCTCCAAGGTGTGGAGGGGAGGGCCACGGGCAGGAGAGGCTAGCGCTGTCTTTACCAGCAAGAGCCAGCCAAGAGTAACACATCACGTGGGGGTCCCGGAGGCAGGTGGTGGGTGATGATGGTGGGGTCCCGGATCAAGTATTATTTGAAAGTACGGGCAGACCATAGTCAGCTTTGCGAAGCTTTGTTGCCACATAGCAGGATTCTAGACACCGGACAATGTCTAGCGGGGCTTCGGCTCTTGGAGGAGGGGCAGGCGACAAAGAGCATGTAAAATGAGGCACCAAAAAGACCTCAGCGTCAGGCAGTAAAGCATGCCAGCAGTGGAGCTGGGTTGCAGGGGCTTAGACTAAAGGCAGATAACCTATTTGCAGAACTTCAAAGGAGTGTTGGATCTCACATTATTGGACTAGAGGCTCCCACATGTAACTTGCGGTAAACCAGTAATGGCCCTGGGGGGAGAATCATTCCTACAGGTGGGGATCAAGGGGTCCAGCTGTGGATAGATTTGATGCCGAGGATGGAAATCTGGCTATTTCAAAATCAGAAAGTTGCCCGTGCTCCTCAGTCAGTCCCAGTCCCCAGCTGAGCAGTTCGCCTCTGTAGCTGTGTTACAAGGGAAGCCAGCCAAAAACACCTGAGAGGCCCGGTTCAACCCCGTTGTGAAAACTAACCTTTGCCACCATCCTGACATCAATTCTCTTGGGGCTCATTGCATTTGGAATAAAGTTCAAGTTCACTCCCCCACCGTGTCCCGCCCCCGTCTCTCAGTAGACTCCAGCCACACAGGACCTCTTCAGATTTCTTGAACACACGGAGATCTTGCCCTACAGACAGGCCTTTATTCTTGCCTTGCCCTCTGCATGGAGCATTCATTCTCCCTAAAGTTCACTCTCTAACCTGCTGGTCCCGTCCCGTTCCTTCTTCAGATCTCGGTTGCAATTACATCTCCTCCCAGAGTCCAACTCTGGGCACCCTATCTAAGTGAGGGCCTCCCTGAAATTCCCCGTCGCATCCCACGGCCATGCCCTTCCCAGTCCTGACCACAGTTCCTCTGTGTGGAAGTGTCTGCTTACGTGTTTGTTGTCTGTTCCCTGCTCTTGTGAGAACAAAGAATGAGGCACCTAGGAAGGGCTTGCTAAGTTCTTGCCGGCGAAATGGGTATCTGTTTAGCAGAATTGAATGGAAGCATTTTCCCCGCTCAGCACTGCTTCTAGTCATTGCTTGGTCCATCCTGCATCAGTGCAGCTGGAATCAAAGGCCACAGGGTGGTTCAGGAACTTGATGTGTCATCACAGCCCTCAGGTGGCCAGCGACAAGCCTGTGCACAGACATGATGAGAAGTTCCAGCTCCTGGGGGCCCAGGCTGCAAAAAGTCAGGTTTACAGTAGCTTTGTACGGTCTGGAGGAGAGTCCTCTGAGTTACCCTTGACCGTTGTTGTCAGGACTGGCCGTGCCGTCCTGCCCCATCCCAGGGTGGTGGCCCTGTCAGCTTCCCTGGTCAGAGAGAAAAGCCTTCTGTCCGGGCTTGTCGGTTCCTTAGCATTTGCCGCTTATTTTTTACGATGTGCTACCTTGCTCGTAAATTGTCTGCCTGTCCCACGAGCTTGGGCAGAGCCTCCAGACCACAAGCCGGACACTTGCACCATTGACTTCACCAGGATGTGGTGCCATTGACGTTCCGCTGACCTCTGGCGTGGTAAGTCCAGATGCTTTCCAGGGGAGGGAGTGGGTCAAGGAACCCAGTCTCTGACTCATGAGCTGTCCGGGGAGCCTGACAAATCCTCGTTTGGACACAGCCTGCAGATAACCTTGAGCTAATAGCAGGCCCCGGGAAATAACCCTGTGGCTCCTTGGGGGCCATAACTAGAGCAGAAAATCTCTCTTGTGAGTCACTATAAATATTTACCCTCGAAAGTCTGATTGTGAAATTTGCTAAGCTCTTGGATGGCTCTACTCCTGGGACTCATAGGGCCCCTGCCAGCAGAGCTTAGATGGGTAGTGCTGAAATGAAAAGGGTGAGGCAGGAAGCTGGGAAGAGCCCCAAGATGCCAGATCTCCAAGAGGAATCCTGGGGCTTGGGCTTCTCTAGGAAAGTGCAAGTGATGGAGTCACAGATACTCTGGGAGCTTTTCCTCTGGTGGCAAATCTATTGACTGCACTGGTTTCCTGGCTATGTGTTTACCTAAATGGACCCCCCCCCCCGCAAGATCAACCCTCTGCCTCTCAGTAGGAGCTTTTATAGGCCAAGGGCTAGGTGCAGAATCCCCTGCTGACCTGATTCTGTCCTCACCACTATCCAAATCAGCCTTGACGAAATGGAACGCCAAATCCAAAGCAATCATGGCCCTGGATGGCTTTCTTCTTTCTTCCACGGGAGTGTCTGTTTTGTGCATTCGTCGGCATATCCTTCCTTCCCGCCAACCAGGACCTAAGGAGAATTAGTTACGTGGGAAGATCAGAGAGGGTCTTTTGTCAACGGTCGCTCGTGGTGAATTAGAATGCAGAGGGCACCCAGAAGAAATGCAGGAAGCAAAGCCTTCTTGGGAATCCACCAATAACCTGGCCACGCGGAAGACTTTGCATCTGAGGGTCTGTGCCCACCCTTTTCCTTTCACTGCTCCCAGTACAGACCAGGAACGGAAACAGCTCCTTGCAAAGACGGTGGGCAAGAGTCCCTGTCATAGATGCCCGTCCCCTGCAGAGTGGCTAGGAGTTGTGGCAGTGGACACTTTTCATTTGGTTTGGCTTTGCTGACATTTTGTTTTCGTGTCAAAGAAACGGCTGCCTCAAGGTAATGCTGTAGGTCTTAGGTTATTCAGACTTGAACTTTTACCGTGTGCTTGAGATTGACTCACAAATCAGGCAGTTATATAAATAAGGGGCTGATAAGAAGATAGCTGAGGCTCGGTTTGAGTCAATAGCTTCCTAAAGGGTGGAAATCATCTCCCAGTCGGAGGCAAAGAGCCCAGCTGCACAGCCCCAGTACGGGCAACGGTCTGGAAGTGGAGGCTCCCTCAGACATAGTGGGGGCTCCACTCCGGGCTTAAGGAGATGAGGAAGAGCTCTTGGAGGCCAGTGAGTTCCTTACAGTCCAGCTGGGAAGAGGTTAACAGTCAACTGACATGCCTGTCTTGCCTGGAACGGGCTCTGCCGTTGACTCAGCGGTCACATTGGGCGGTGGCGGAGTGGGGGGGATTTCAGCAGGGAAAATGGCGCTTTCTCACTCGTGACGAGATGTCCACAGCTCTGTCAGGAGAACAGCAGGGGCAAGAGATACGTGGAGGGTGGGACTCTCCACTTCTCTCCTTCCTCCTTGCCACCCTCATCTGGTCTCTCGTCCATCCCAGCCACTCCCGCATCCCTGTGACGTTCTGCTCACGCCAGCCCTAGCGAGTGCATGAAAACACGATTCTAGTAATGTGGCTCCTACCTGGGTGGCCCGCAGGTGCTCCGAGACAAGCCCCGAATCCTTACTATGTGGCTCAGCCATAGTTTCGGGCCCCCAGTAATTGAAATGGGTGTTCAAACAAAAACTCATACGCCCATGTTCATAGCAACCCTACTCATGACAGCCACCAGGTAGGAACCATCCAAATGCCCATCCGTGAGCGAATGGATAAACAAAACGGGTTCTGTCCACACCGGGGAATATTATTCATCCGTAAAAGAAGAATGAAGTACCGATAGACGATACGATACGGATGAACCTTGAGAACATTGTGCTAAGTGAAAGGAACCAGTCACAAAAGGTCACATATTGTATGATTCCATTTATATGCTCCTGAGGCAGAAAGCAGATCAGCTGGTTGCCAGGGCTGGGGAGACAAGGGGATGGAAAGTGACGGCCAATGAATATGGGGTTTCCTTTCGGGGTGATGAAAATGTTCCGGAACCAGGTAGTGGAGAGCGTGGCACAATATTGTGAATGTACTAAATGCCACTGAACTCCGCACTTCAAAATGGTCAGGATGGCAAATTTTATTCCATGTGAATTTTACCACAATTAAAAAAAAAAATCCTTACTGTGCCCTCTGAGCCCACCTCACATCAGGCCATTGTCCCCTTGCTCACCCCACTCCCCAGTCATGACAAACACCTGCAGCTTCCTGCCACGGGGGTTCCATGTCTGCGCCTGGCCAGCCTCCCTCAGGAAACTCTCCAGAACCCAGATGGCCTGTCTTGGCTGTCCCTCTTCGGTTCCAGCAGCCGTGCCCTTCCTGGAAGCACGAATTCCCCAGGGATTATTGCCCTTTGGAGTTGTCAGGCTGTCTTGTCTGGAGAGAGAGAAGAGGAACTCAGTGGTGGCTGAGGATTGATTAATCCTTGAATCGCTTCATGATCGTGACCCCAGCGGCTGAGGAATGATCTCCTCGGAGTTTCAAATTCCTCCCGTCTCCACATTTTGTCTCATTACTCATTTCTCAGTCCTTTCATGTTCCCTTCCCACTGTTCCGAGGGAAGGCCTTTTCCCGTAGGGAAAAAAGAACCAAACACAAACCATGCTATAAATGGTGATTCAGTTCCTGCCGTCCCCCACGAGCTTTACGTCAGCCATAAGGTACTCAAATACTTGTAAGCCACTCATGCATGAGTTAAATGGGCTTTTGTGAGCTGAGCTGGGCACCCAACCCGCCATTTGTAGCAGACCTTTGTAGGGAAACCTGCTGCGAGCTTTGAAAAGGTATAAATGTTTTGTATTCCAAAAATGCCATTGGAATGTGGACTCCCTGCCTCTGTTTGTGGGATGTTAGTTGATGGATATGGTTGTCCCTGCCCTGAGATGCACGGAGGGAGAAGGAACCCGAATGAACTTGGAAGTCAGGCTAAGAGGCGAGGGCGGAGGCTTGTAGGCGGTGATGTTGTCTCCGAGATGGCCTTGGTGGTGGCGGGACAGGCCCTCTGTGGGCCTCCTCTGCTCCCTCCCTCCTTACGCGCTGCCCGTGCTCGCTGTGTCCCAGACACCCTCGAGGGAGCATGGCTAAAGACTCCAGAAATTGGAGACACGCTAGCTAGCTTCATTTCCGCCTTATCACTAGCCCCCACTGATGCTGCACCTGCTGTATCCTGAGCTTGCTGTGCAAGGATATGGAGCGGGCTTTCTCATCAACACTGACACTCTGAGGCAGAGGCTCCTGTGTGACGGGGGCCGGCTTGTGTCTCGGGGGATGTTCAGAACCATCCCTGGCTTCTCCACACTAGATATCAGTAGCCCGGCTCCGCTGCGACACCAAGTCTCCGAACGTTGACAATGTACCCTGGGAGGCCGAGTCACCAGCCTCCCTCCCCTGTTGAAAACCCTTGGTCTGGGGGAACAGGAGGGACTGTCATTTTTATGGATGCCTGCATCCTTTCTTTACTGGAGCCCAGAGCTCATGCCTACCCCCCCACCCCCCCCAGCAGCACCAAGACCTGACAGGTGTGATGTGCCCTTGGCTTGAGCTGGGACATCCCAGCTGCTGCCTGCATGGTAAAAGGCGCCTGAGACAGGGTGGGTGTGTGCATCTTGGAAGGCTCTGGAATAGTTCTGTTTCCCCAGAGCTCTGCCAAGACGGCCCCGCTGGGGCTTTTGATGAGCCCACCTCTCCTCCTGAGCCTTTTCTGAGCCCGGCTTCCCCACCCAGCTGCTGCCCGCCGGGGGCTGGGGTCGGGGGAGGGTGGATTCATGACATCCTCATTGCCCAGAGCTGCTCGTGCATTTTGGGGCAAACCGTTCTTCCCTCTACGCTGCAGAAGCCCATTCGTTCTGATGGTGACAGGTAAATGTATGTCTCTGTGTCAGCAGCTTTCAAAGTGTGGCCCCCAGCAACAGCAGCATCGCCTGTTAAAAGTGTACGTCCTCAGGCCCCACTCCCATCTACTGGATGCCCTGGGTGGACCCAGCAGTCTGTTTTCACAAACCCTCTAGGTGATTCTCATGGACCCTCAAGTTTGAGAACCACTGCTGCCCAAGAACTTAGCCTTCCTTTGCCTGGATGGCAAACGTGTGCCATTTAAATATAGCCCTGTCACCTCCAGTCTTAAATACGCTCAGCTCGGGTTATAAACACAGGCAATTTGGGATTCCCCCTCCCTCTTCTCCTCTTCCCTAAAGGAGATCTGAATTCTCAGCATTACCCCTCTCCTCACTGAGGGGAGCATCTGGTGAGGTGCGGTCCTTTCTCCTTGTAGCTTCACTGTGAAGCTACATAGCGCTGTGTTGCACATAACGCTGGGCACAAAGTAAATGCTCAATGAACGCTGGCTACTTCTTTCATCACCATGCTGATCAGTAGCCATGTATCAAAAAGAGTTAACACAGCAGGCTTGAAATGGCTCTCCTTAGGGAGGTCTATTTGCAGGGCTGGAAACTTGATAAGGGTGTCTCTCTGTGCCTAAACTGTTTGTGCAAATCATACTGTTTTACGCTGAACGCCTGCTTCACTTCCGGGAGTCTGGAATGTGGTGGTGTGTGGTAGTCGGAGGGTGCCTATGTGACCAGCCCCCAGTAGAATCTTTGGGCACGGAGGCTCTAATGGGTGCCCTGGGGAGACAAGAATTTGCGTGCATTGTCACAAATTCACCCCTGGAGGAACTGAGCACACCCTGTGAGCTAGCAAAAACCAGAACTTCTGGAAGCTTGTGCCTGGTTTCCACCAGATTTTGCCCCAAGTATGTCTTTCCTTTGCTGATTTTGCTTTGTATCTTTTCACTGCAATACATCTTATCTGTAGGTACGACTGAATGCTGAGTCCTGTGGGTCCTTACAGTGGCTCATCCAATTGGGGTGGGCTTGGGAGACCTCCAGCGGAAGAAGTAGCCGCAATGACAGTGGCTGACGTCAGGAGGCTGCACCTAAGGGAAGCTGCACACGGCACCCATCACATCCTAGGGTTATGAGTGGGAGGCAGCCAGGGTCCTGACCTTAGTGGATTGGAAATGGGGACTTAAGGGCCGAGAGGGCCAGGGGACTGGAAGAGGCTCCGTACACAAAGCCCAACATGAGATGGGCTCGTCACATCTTTTCATGTCAACGCTTTTTTTTAATTTTTAATTTTTAAAAAATTTTTTGTTTATTTGGGGGGGGGGTTATTTTAAGGAGGAATTTAGTGAAGAAATGGGCAGAAGACACGAATAGACACTTTTCCAAAGAAGACATCCAGATGGCCAACAGACACATGAAAAGGTGCTCAACATCACTCATCATCAGGGAAATACAAATCAAAACCACACTGAGATACCACCTCACACCAGTCAGAGTGGCTAAAATTAACAACTCAGGCAACAAAAGATGCTGGAGAGGATGTGGAGAAACGGGAACCCTCTTGCACTGTTGGTGGGAATGCAAACTGGTGCAGCCAGTCTGGAAAACAGTGTGGAGGTTCCTCAAAAAATGAAAAATAGATCTACCCTATGACCCAGCAATAGCACTGCTAGGAATTTACCCAAGGGATATAGGAATGCTGATGCATAGGGGCACTCGTACCCCAATGTTTATAGCAGCACTTTCAACAATAGCCAAGTTATGGAAAGAGCCTAAACGTCCATCAACTGATGAATGGATAAAGAAGATGTGGTTTATATACACCATGGAATACTACTTGGCAATGAGAAAGAAGGAAATCCTGCCATTTGCAGCAACATGGATGGAACTGGAGGGTATTAAGCTAAGTGAAATAAGTCAGTCAGAGAAAGACAGATATCATGTTTTCACTCATATGTGGAACTTGAGAAACTTAGCAGAAGACCATGGTGGGGGAGGGGAAAAATGGTTACAGAGAAGGAGGGAAGCAAACCATAAGAGACTCTTAAATACAGAGAACAAACTGAGGGTGGATGGGGTGGGGGAGGGCAGGAGGGAGGGGGAAATGGGTGATGGGCATTGAGGAGGGCACTCGTTGGGATGAGCACTGGGTGTTGTATGTAAGTAATGAATCACGGGAATCTACCCCCAAAACCAAGAGCACACTTCAATGTTTTTGGTTTTTTTTTTAATCTTATTTTTAAGAGAGAAACAGAGTGTTAGTGGGGAGGAGAGGGGCAAAGAGAGAGGGAGACACAGAATCCGAAGCAGGCCCCAGGCTCTGAGCTGTCAGCACAGAGCCCAACGCAGGGCTCGAACCCCCAAACCGTGAGATCATGACCTGAGCTGAAGTTGGGTGCTCCACCAGCTGAGCCACCGAGGCACACCCTTGACACATTCACTTATACAGTTACTTTCTGTGTCAGGCAAATAATGTTGTAGTTGGTTCCTCTTACAAAAGTATTACAATTTTATTTACAAAAAAAAAAAGGCATTTGAAGGAAAAAAGGTGGGTTGATCTAAAGTGAGAAATCGTGGTGCACATTGTGAGGGTAGGCGGGAGTGACCAGGCCGGGGGGGCCGACCTTTAAGACCTTGGCTGGATGGGATTCCAGGAGACAGAAGACACCCGGCTGGGGGAAGGCAGTCAGAGGAGACCTGAGTGCTCTGGGAGGTTTCCAGGCTTCCTAGGGAGGTGCCCAGCCTGTCGGCATTGACACCCCTCCCAGGGTGGCTTAGCATGTGGAAGCCATGGAGGCAAGGGAGGAGGGCGGGCCATCGAGCATGCTCGCTGTAGCAATGGGGGGGAAGCACAGTGGCGTGTGGACGACTGACTCACTTTGTGTGTATGTGGAGAGGGAGGGGCTCTTTGTGTGTGTGTGTGTGTGTGTGTATAAAACTATTGTTCTCTCCATAGATAGAGAAACATTCACACTCACATAAACACACACGCGTACCTTTCTTCCCCACTGAACCATTTGACATGGCAGGGCTCTTTTTCTGTATGTACTTCAGCTGTATCTTTTAAGGATAAGGACATTCTGATTTTAAAAAGTAGAGGAGGGGCGCCTGGGTGGCTCACTCGTTAAGTGTCCAACTCTTGATTTCCACTAAGATCCTGATCTCATGGTTTGTGAGTTCGAGCCCCACATCAGGCTCTGGGCTGATAGTACAGAACCTGCTAGGGATTCTGTCTCCCTCTCTCTCTGTACCTCCCTCACTTGCTCTCTCCCTCTCTCAAAATAAATAAAAATAAACTTTAAAAAAAAGTTAAAAAGGGGCGCCTGGGTGGCTCAGTGGGTTAAGTGTCTGACTCTTGGTTTTGGCTCAGGTCAAGATCTCCTGGTTTGTGGGTCTGAGCCCCGCCTCAGTCTCTGTGCTGATGGCAAGGAGCCTGCTAGGGATTCTGTCTCCCTCTCTCTGCCCCTCCCCTGCTTGCTCTCTCTCTCTCAAAAATAAATAACACTTAAAAGTTTTTAAATGAAATAAATTAAAAAATAGAGGAAAGGAAATGAACACTATTCATAAAGAAGGTATAATACGCAGTACCTGGCACATAGACTCTCTAAATATTTGATGAATGGAGGCGGGGCGGGGGGGGGCTGGCTGGCTCAGTTAGAAGAGCATGCAACTCTTGATCTTGGGGTCGTGAGTTTTGAGCCCTATTTTGATGGTAGAGATTACTTAAAAAAACTGTAAATATTTGATGAATGACTAAATTTGTATATTAAATTATTTGAGAAGTCTCAGAGCAAAGCAACCTACTTAACTTTGAGGGGAAAAAGGAAGAATAAAGACATTCTGTCACATAACCACAATATGATTTTCCCACCCAGGAAATTCCACACTGGTCTAATGAAATTATCTAGTATGCTGACCCTCTCCAATTTTTGTAATCAGTCCCAAATGTCCTTTATAGATGTGTTTGTGACATTTTATATGTTGGCTTTGGCGTTGCATTTGGCTGTCACATCTTCTTAATCTCCTTTAATGGAAAGCAGTTTCCTGCCTTTCTGTCTTGGATGACAATGATGTTCTTGGACTGGCTGTTTTCGATAGGAAGCAGTGGAGAAGGCAACCTTCTTCATAATCTCCTGTTCACATGGGACGGTTCTGTTTTTTTTTTTTTTTTAATGTTTATTTATTTTTGAGAGAGAGGGAGAGAGAGGGAGCATAAGCAGGGGAGGGGTGGAGAGAGAGGGAGACAGAATCCGAAGCAGGCTCCAGGCTCTGAGCTGTCAGCACAGAGCCCGACGCGGGGCTTGAACTCATGAACCGTGAGATCATGACCTGAGCCAAAGTCAGATGCTTAACTGACTGAGCCACCCGGGTGCCCCAAGAACATTAATATTTGAAACCAGCGGGGTATTTTACAATGTTCGTGATAGGCACCCCCTCTCCAACCCCTGCATTGGAAGATTGGTACCGGACAGCTTCGTGGTGTGAAATATTGCCCTTAATCACAGGTTACCCACCCCCCGCATAAACTGAGAGTACAGGAAGATCCACCCTCACTCTGCAAGGTTTCTGTAGGAGTCGGGGGCGGGGGCAGCACATGTGGGTGAAGTCCTTAAGCTCTAGAATCAGATCTGGAATTTCAGCGACTTGGGGGCTCGTGAGTTTGGGAGAGATATGTCACCCTCTGTAAGCCTCAGCTTCTACATCTCTAAAATGGGTTCATGGCGTTTCTTGTGCCAGAGTAAAATGAGTGGGTTCATCCACAGCACCTGTCTTTGGATCTGGGCAAGGCGGGATCTGCTATTCTTGCCGTGGTTGCCGTTGGCCTGTGATCGGCACCTGCCGCTTCTCGCAAAGGCGGCTCTGACGAGGGTGGCTGCTTCGCCCACCCTCTTGGTGTCATTAGCAGCATGTACACAGCAGCAGACGCAGAACCTTCCAGCTGAGGATTATCCACAGCCCACCTCACTGGCGTGGGCGTCTTGGGCACGCATCTTGCATCGGAACATAGTCGTCCCCCAGCAGCAAAGCTCAGCATCCCCAGCTAGCCAGGACGAGGAAGGAAGAGAGTTCTTTCTTGTTAGATTTCTTTCGAGCGCCCTGCCTGGTTTTCTTCACGTAAGTCTGCACTCAGAGGCAGCGGGCTATGATCTATGGGCCACATGCTTTCAGTGCCGTGAGGCTGGAGAGCCTAAGACAGCGGTCTCATGGATGTCGAGTGTTCTGAGGCTTGGGGAGGTGCTGTTGTTCGGGGGTGAGGGTCCAGGGCTGGGCCATGACTCCCTGGGTCTTGCTCCTGCCTCTTCACCTGCACCTTCAAGTTCCGTAAAGAAGGACGATGAAGGATGACCAGACACCCTAACCCCAACAACGTCTTCACCCATCCTCGTGCACTCCTTGCAAGCCTCCCATGTTGTTTGCGTGACACTCTGACTCCCGTGCACTGCAACGCTTTGAGTTGCAGCTCGAGGCTTCCCATGCTCCAAGTCGTCTTGGCCATCAAGCCATTGACATCACCGGCCGTGCAGTTGGAAGTGGGTAGAACCCCACGTTTCCCTGCACGCCTCTCCCGCACTCCCTGCACTGTGGGTCTTTGCTAGCTGAAGAGAGCGTAGGAAGTTCGGAGCCCCTCAGACTCGTTTCATTTGCAAGGAATATCATTCCTCTTTGTTCCAGGGGGCCCAGGCTGGTTGCCCCACAACGGACTGCATACTGACAGGCGGCTTTCTCCGCCCAGCTGCGGTTATAGCTACATGCAAATCACCCGCGATTTCTCACCAGAGCTCAAAGCTCCCTGTTCGGTTTGCATTAGGCGTGCAGTTCAATTACTCTCCTTGAAGGAGGAGGAGCAGGTGGTGTTCAGCTTTGAACTCCGTCCACATGCCCCAGGGATAAGTGAAGGTATCGTTTGGTCTTAACAAGGGAGCGGGGGGGAAGAAAAATGCCTGTTCTCTAGGTTTTGCATTGGCCAAGAGCCAGGCCGAGAGAGCAGCGTGACCGAGACGGCAGTCGAAGGCTATTGAGAGCTTATGTTATTCAGCAACAGAGCATCGGGCTTCCAGTTCCGTGCCCAGAAGATTGTTTTGCGGGTGGAAAAGAAAGGAGCCTTTCAGCCCCTCTCATTTGGCCTGCACCGCGGTTTTCGCTGAGCACCCGGTTCGGAGTTTCCTCCTGGAGCGATTGGTTTATGCTGTCCAGATGTGCACAATGCGATGGTTTTTGTTTTTCGGCTTTCCAGATGTGCACGGCCGGGAAAACGGGCTTTGGCAAACACGGAGGCCGGTCTCTGCAGCCCCTGAAATCCAGAGAACCCACAATGCTGCCCTTGTGTAGGAATTACAAAGCTTAGGGTCTGGAAAAGAGCTTATGGGTTGCCCGATTCAGCCTCCTTGCTTTAGAGCTGGGGACACCGCGGCCCAGGGAGCTGTGACATGCTCGCTGCTGATTGATTACCTGCGGCTGGCAGCAGGCGAGACCTCGGCCTTGCTGGAACTCACGGCCCGTCTCTCTGCGCATGCCTGTTTCATGGCCGTGTGCACCTGGCACTCTTCTAGTGTTCACCGGGACACCTAGGTGAACAGAGATTCCTAGCGTGTTTCGATGCCGGGTCAGACACAGGGGAAAGAGTGAATCATTTTTCACCTATGAAAAAAAAGTACATTATACAGTAGGTTAGATGGTAGAGATTTCTATCAAAGAAGGAAGAAGAGAAGAAAATTAGGTTTAAAGGGGAATGAGAGCACTGGATGGTTTGCAATTTTAGATAAGGGGAGGAGGGAGATTTCACTGAGGAGGTGACTACCTTACAACTGCTGAATAACAAAAATAGCTCAAAGTTTGGTGGCTCAAACCAATAAACATTAGCTCATGTTTTTTTGTGGGTTAGGAATTGGAGAGTGGCTTTGCTGAGTAGTCCCTGCTCCGTGTCCCTCTTGAGATTGCAATCAGGAAGTCAGCTGGGGCTGCTCTCATCTGAAGGCTGGACTGGGCTGGAGGACCTGCTTCCAAGATGGCAGACCACATGGCTGCTGGCTGGAGGCCCCCTTGTCACATGCGTGCCTCCATGTGGCTGCTTTTGAGGGTCTTACGACATGGCAGCTGGCTTCCCCCAGAGCTAGTGATCGAGAGAGACAGATGAAAGCCACAAAGTCTTTTGTGACCTAAGCCTTGGAAAAGTCATATAGCCCAGTCTGGAAAGAGGTGAAGAAGTGAGCCACAGATACCCAAGGAGGAATATTCCAGTAGAAATGCCCAAAGCTGGAGAGAGAGAAGGGCAGAGAGAAAGGCTGAACAGATAGAGTAGAAAAAGCCAGGGAAGAAGAATAGAGGAGGTCAGAGAGAAGACAAAGGGTGGGGACATGTATGTCACAGCAAGCTAGGAGAAGGGCTTGGGTGCTGCCTCTGGGTGAACTGGGTAGCCACAGCAATTTTGAGCCAAGGAGCAGCGTAAGCAGGTGTAGTAGGTGTGGCGAGAACAGACTGGAGGGGTAGGGAGAGAAGCAAGGGGACCAGTTAGAACACTGCCACCGTAAACCACGCAGGAGATGGTGGCAGTTCCCACCTGGGTGCAGCCGTGGAGGAGGGAGGAAGTGCCTGGATCCACATAGGCTTGGAGTATAGATCTACAGGTTTCTCTATCGGGTTATGGGTGAGGAGTGAGAGTAGCCAAGAATGACATCAAGGTTTGTGGTCTTCGTTCCCTGAAGCCGTCACTGGCCACTTTTTCTCCCTGCTTTCTGTGGTTTTATATGAAGAGATGGCTTATGGGAAAGGCTTGGAACCCAGCACCGTTTGCCTTATTGCTGTGACCCGCGCTGTGTCCTACGGTTTATCGTTCGCCCTTTGTGGGACCTTGGTTATTACTGTCTACAAAATGGAAAATAAACTTCTACTCCTCAAGTGAAAGAAAGAATACATGTTCATAAAGGCACTTAAAGCTCTTTAGAAGAAACTACTAAAGTGCTGGAAAATTTTTTAATGGTTTGTAATGGTATTTTTCATGCTGGAGAACAGAATGTTTTTGTGGCACGTCCTCCCCTCCAATGTTGATCCTGCAGATGGAATGACTGATGCAGGCAGTGGATAAGAAAATGGGGTGAATCATGGCAGGGGGATAAACTCTTGTGTTCTAGGAAAGGCCTGACACCAAGCTCCAAACCTATGGCCCCGGGGAAGCCAGCTTCATGCCAAGTTTGCAAAGTGTTCATCACCCATAACCCTCCCAGGATCCTCCAGCAGGGTACCTAAACTATTCACAGAATGTCCCCAAGCAGGCATGACTAGGCTGAGCCATTGGAAGCGAAGACAGTGGATCCTCATGGGGCTGGAGCAGGGGGAGCAGGGAGCCCGGGGTTGGAGGCTCCTGGGGTGCTCATCATGTTCTGTTTCTTCATCTGGGTGGGGAGTTCATGATGACCATCAAGTTTCTGAAAATTCATCAAGCAGAACACTTATTGTATGTGCTCTTCTCTGCATGTACATTCAGCTGCAATAAATTGTCTTTATTAAAAGGCAGTGAGTGGGGCGCCTGGGTGGCGCAGTCGGTTAAGCGTCCGACTTCAGCCAGGTCACGATCTTGCGGTCCGTGAGTTCGAGCCCCGCATCGGGCTCTGGGCTGATGGCTCGGAGCCTGGAGCCTGTTTCCGATTCTGTGTCTCCTTCTCTCTGCCCCTCCCCCGTTCATGCTCTGTCTCTCTCTGTCCCCAAAATAAATAAACGTTGAAAAAAAAAATTAAAAAAAAATTATTTTAAAAAATAAAAGGCAGTGAGTGTGGGGGGGACACCTGGGTGGCTCAGTCAGTTAAGCACCCGACTCTTGGTTTTGGCTCAGGTCATGTTCTCACAGTTCCATGAGTTTGAGCCCCACGGCAGGCTCCACGCTAATGGTGTGGAGCCAGCTTGGGATTCTCTCTCTCCCTCTCCTTCTGCCTCTCTCTCAGTCTCTCTCAAAATAAATAAGTAAGCTTAAAATAAAAAAGGCAATGAGGAGTTTTCTTGTCCCCACCCGGGACCTGAATTCCTACCTTGAGAGCATCTACATTCTCTACTAAAATGCACTGGTCTTTTTTTTTTTTAATGGATTTTATTTTTATTTTTTAGAGAGCACGAGAGGGAGAGGGTCAGAGCGAGAGAGAGAGCGAGAGCGAGAGCGAGAGCGAGAGAGAGAGAGAGAGAGAGAGAGAGAGAAAGAATCTCAAGCAGACTCCATGCTCAGTGCAGAGCCCGATGCACGGCTCGATCGTACGACCCAGGGATCAAGACCTCAGCCGAAATCAAGAGTCGGAAGTTCAACCAGCTGAGCAGCTCAGGCGCCCCCAAATGCACTGTTTTAAAAAATCAATTACTTTAAAGGAGAACCCACCAATAAGTTGTTGCTATTGGCCTCTGACACCTCCCATCAATTAGTAGGTGAGAGAAGGCATAGCTGGGCTTTGTCTGTTTGGGGACTCTATGTGATTAGAAGCACACAACATTCACGATTTGTATCTAGTTTTTCTCTTTTTTTCTCACTCAGAATTTTGCCTCTGAGATGCGTCATACTGTTGCACGTAGTTATAGGTCATTCATTCTCGTTGCTGTATGCCATTGCACGGTGTGACCGGAAGGCTGTTTCTTTATTCGCTCAGTCTTTGATGGGCGTTTGCTGAGTTTTCGGTTTGGGGCTGTTACTGATAGAACCTAGTAGCCTTTTTATGAATACGTAAGCACATTACTCTTGGGTACATAGCCCCAGGTGCTTTTTAAGTCTCACGAGGCAGCCTTGCACCTGGCCTGTGCATAGAGCTGATTTATTTGCCAGGAGACATGGCAGGTGAAGATCCCCGGGGTGTCCCTGGGGGAGCGAGAGATTCCCCGCCTCCCCCCACCCCACCCCCAAATCTCGGAGGCTTCTCTGCTTTCCTGCAAGGAGAGGTGCGCAGTGGTGGCCCGAGTCACCCCTGTACGCCTCCCTGCCTTGTGGCTTGCTTCCTGGGGCTCTTCCCCGCCCTCTCTGCGAAGGTCGGCAGACTTTAAGGGAAAGGATGGGTCATCCCCGCTTTCCAGCCTGTGGCAGTAAAGCCTCCCAAAACTGTAAGAAGGGGGTGGGGAAGATCCCTTTCGTGCTAAACCAGCTCCGCGGAGTGGGTAGGGCCCAGCAGCCCCGAGGGGAGCCTCCAGCCCCTACCCATCTGCAGGCTCATCAAACACCTCAGCCGGCAGCCCGAGTGGGAAGCTGGTGATGTCACCGCCGAGCCTGAACAGTCAGGCCTTTCAGGGCAGGACGATAACAATCAACACGGTGTGTGAGGGCCTGCCACGCAAGAACACACACGCTCACGGCACAGGGGAGGATCTGCAAGAGCCCGGGTGAAGCGGGGCTTGTCAGGAATATGCTGTTCTTTCATAACCAGCAGCGCAGAGGTCATAGCCTGGAGAGCAGGCTGCCCTCGCACCTGCCAACTCCCAGAGGAACCCGTGACGCTCCCTCCCACCTCCCCGGGGACCCCTCGCCTCCAACCCCAGCCCTAAACCCGCCACGGAGCAATAATCTGCGCGTGGGGTTCCAGCAGGAATGCCTCGTCGCACAACTCCAGAAGGGTGCCGGTCACAGAGCACACGACGCGCACAGCAGGTCCACGACTCCGAGGCCCCAAAGCTACTGCCTTAGGAATGCAGGAGCAGAGGCCCCATCATTGCCCAGTGTCACTTCTACCTTGAATCCCAGGAGTCTGTCCCGCCACAGCTAAGTTCCCTGAAAGACTCAACTCCACTGAACCAAGAAATTCTCAAATAACATGGATGGGGTCGGATGTTGTCCTTTGCTTGGTCTGAGCAATGTTTTCTGACGTTCAGATACTTGCTGAGGAAGAAACCTAAGCAGTGGTTGTCAAGCAGGGACCACTCAGCACCCCCCCCCCCCCACCCCCCGCCCCAGAAGACTTTCTGCAGAGTCTGGAGACATTTTTGGTTGTCAGGACTGGGAGGGTACGGCTGGAATCTAGTGGGAAGAGGCCGGAGATGCTGTTAAACCTCCCACCATGCCCAGGACAGACCCTACAGCAAAGAGTGACCTGGCCTAACATGTTCGTAGTGGTGAGGTTAAGAAGCCGTGCCGTGGATGAGACGTTCCAACCCCGTTAACTCTGGGGGTCTCTGGTTAACACCTCTTCCATCAGGTCTGGTGTCCTTGCCTCCAGATCGCCCCAAATCGCAGATCACCACTGAGTGGGCATACGGCATCACCTGCTCGTCTGCTGGGGACGTGAGCCCAGGTGACCATCTCTATCCAAGATGGTGTGATGGGTCTGCGTGAGGCTCAGAGGACCCGAAGTATATGACCACTGTCACTTCGTGGCCGGGTGACCTTGGGGATGGCCGCTCGTGCATCAGTTTCCCCGTCTGTAAAATGGGGATAGGAAGGGTAGAAAACACTTAACAAGGTAGTTGAGGTTAATTGTGTTGCTACGTGTAATAAAACACCCACAACCACGCCTCCCATTTTATCACCTTCAATAAATGGCAGGGATGATTGTCATTATCTTTATTCCAGCCAGGGGACCTTAGGCTCCCGTGATGGGCATGGTAAGCGGAGATGAGACGCGAGCTGATTTCGGGGGCGGGCTGTTGCCATGGGGAATGTGCGCCCTGTGCTTAGTGCTGCTGCCCTTGCTGAAAACTTTCCCCAAGTTCAAGGCCTGAGATAATTAAGTGGCAGGTTTGAGTGGAGACCACCAATACACAAGTTTCGAGGGAACGCCTCCAAAGGTGGGCTGGAGGCCCCTGGGGCGCAACTCCACACCTGGCCTTGGGAAGACTGGGGTGCAGCTGGGCCGGGGCACTGAGCACTCAGCACTGAGCAGACTCAGCAGACTGTGACGCTTTCTTGTGCGCAGGAACGGTACAAGATGGGTGTCTAGGACACCAGCGCCCGCATGCCCGCGCGTGTGTGTGTGTGTGTGTAGGCTTTGAACTGGGGAAGGGGTGAGCCACCTCACTCCTACGCTTGCTCAGTTCCTTCTTCCCTTGGGACACGCGTCTCCCCATCTCTCTCTGTTGATTAAAAGGATCCCTGTCCTTCAAAGTCCGTCTTGAATGTCACCTTCTGTCTCGGATCATCTTCTTCTGCGGGAATCGTCCTCCCCTCACACTTTGTGCTGCTCTTCTGGCTTTGAGCCAGTTCCGTGCCGTCCTGTCCTTTGTAGGCAGGTGTTTTGCCCTCTCTTTGATCGCAGACTCCTTGAAGATCGAGGGGGGCCCTTCCTACCATCTTTCTTCGTATGTGACCTGAGCTCTCACACATGGCCAGCGCGCAGTGGTGGATTCTGGAGGCGCCCTTGAAAGGGGGCTCCCTGCTGGCCGACGGTTGCTATTTCTGGCCTTGGTTCCGACCAGGAGGTCACAGAATCAAGACGGTTGAGGAGCATGAGCCCGAGAAGAAGTTTCACGTGAGGCTGGGAAGGTCACCAGGCGCTGGGGAGCAGCAGAGCCCGAATGCCGCCTTGTTCGGGAACCTCGGGCAATTGGAACAGTAGGACCGTTCGAGGAGCCCCAGCTCTGGGCTGTGTGCTGTGATTGGCACTTCATAGCAACTGTCCACAGAAGAACCCCGAAAATGGGGCATTTATGCCCCTTTTGTGGAAAAGCGAAGGCCGAGTTTCCTATAGCTTGCGCTGGGTCACAGTGGTGCACTTGGGGGGTCCCACCGGGTCTGTCAGGCAAACCTACTATCTGTCACACCACCTCTCTGTGCCTTGGTTTCTCCCTTAACCATGAAGGTGTTGGACAAGGGACCTCCAAAGGCCTCTGCAGCCAAGTGTTCTCTGGCTTTTACTCTGGGGGCTGAGTGGGAGGAGGACGCAGGAGATGAGAAGGCAGGCCTGGGGTGGGGGGCAACGGGATCGGGCTTCTAAGAAGAAGCAGCAACAGCTGCCCAGGGGGATGGCCTTTCTTCCTGTCGCTCACCTCTCAGGAAGATAAGGGCAAGGAGGGCCCTTCTGACAGCAGCCTGGACGGCCAGCGTTGCACCTGACAGGCCCCGGCCCTCCTCCACTTACTCTCTCCTCCCCACCCCTGCTCTCCCCATGGATGTCCTTTCCCTGCCCTTCTCTCCCCTCCCTTGCGAGTCCCAGTCAGACACAGATGACGGGTCACCGTGGGGCTTGGCTTGACCCTGAGACAAAGGGGTGCCGTCAGGGGACAGCCTGTGGTTTCTTTTCTTAATGAGCCCTTCGTCCCCACCTCCTTCTCCCTGCCGCTAATTTGCTGCGGTCCAGATTAGTGGCGGGGTCTTTGTGCTTCCTCTGGGAAGAACAAAACACAGGACACGGCAGCCTCACGGTCTTGGGAAGGACAAGGTTTGGGTTTCTCCCCTTGCTTTTCAAATCTGTTGGGAACCTTCATAGCCCATCCTGGAAAGGAACCCTCTCATCTGGGCTTTCCCTGCCCAAAGTGGGATGAAGGGGGGATGGCCCCCCAGGCCCCGCTACCTGGAGAGGCGGCAGGAAGGGCCCAGGCTCTCGCGTGGAGCCAGGGAGAGCACAGTAGGGCTGCAAGAGGAGTGAGCGTCTGGGGCTTCCTTCCTGGCAGACCGCCCTTTCCCCCTCACTCATGGGGCTCCATCCTGCTGATCTCAGCCCCCACGGCTAAGGCAGCTCCAAGCTTGCCCATCCAAGGGACCAGCCCTGCCAGCCTGAGCCCCTGCTCCCCCTCTCCTCGTTTGCCCTGGGCACCTGGGAGCCACCCTCTTCTGTCACTGCTGTTGCTACTCCTGTCGCCCCAGCAACCCTCCACTTTGATGCTTCTGTTCTCTGTTCTTCCATTCTGAGCCCCTCCAGGACTCCCCCGTTCAGGTTGTATGCACAGGAAGCATCCAGGCTGCTGGCCACCTGGTGCATTCACAAGGAGCCGCTGGTGTCCTCAGCTCCCACGTGGGGCCACCCCGGTGACACTTCTCAGCTGAGTGTCAGGATAGCAGGAAGGGGTCTCCTGGGCCGGAGGTGGGCGTGGCGACGAGCCTCATCCTCACCCAATTTGGTGATGTCTTAGGTCACGGGTTCGCAACACTGCGGGCGCGTTCTTCAAGTCTGCGGATCTGGAGCCCGACACCATAGCGGTCAATTGCGGCCTCCGAGGGTGGGCCCGGGCATCGGCATTTCGGCCAGGGCTGGGAGCTCTGGATTTTTTAATTCAGTCCTGAGCTGACGCAAATGATGAAGTGGTACTACAGAGGGTGTGGAGGGGACTGAGCCCTTCCATGGGGTCCCCCCCACCTAGCTGACATCTTACAGATTCAGGGCATACGGCGGAGCAGGGAACACGGTTGGCTAGTGTGTGTGTGTGTGTGTGTGTGTGTGTGTGTGTGTGTGAAGAACAGAACCAAGTTGGGAAGGGATGTGTATAAAGATGGGAAGGGCAGAGACTCTGTGGTCCGACCCTTGCGGGGGGGTGAAGGGGCCCAGGAGCACTCAGGAGAGATCTGGTGATCTCCCAGAAAGGTGGTGCCCTGCTGAGGACGGCCTGGCAGGTCTCAGAGGGTGTAGCACCTGGTTGGGCTGGGAGCCCCATGTCAGAGTCAGGGCAGGGCGGAGGTGATGTGGCTTGCCAGGGATAGAAGAATGGGGTTTCTGTGCTGCTTATCAGGATGGTGGCTGCTGGACAGGATGTGGAGGAGGCTCCCACAGCCCGCCTGGCGGATGGCTGCAGTCAGTGCTGCGTCATGGTGAGGACTTTGGCCGGGCAGCCCCACCTCTGACTTGCTGGTGACATGGGGCTAGCAACTCTGGGGTTAGGCTGGGGGTAAGTCATGTGCCTACCTGTGAACGGGGTGTGGGGGGGCAGGCGATGCTGTTTCTACGTCAGACAAGGGACTCGAGATCTGGTCAGACACTTTGACCTTCCTCGTTGAAAGAAACCTTAGATTCAGGTCAAGAAAGCTGGTTGTATTCACTTATCCATTCGATGGCGGGGAGGGGATGCTGAAAAAGTGTGGGGGAAAGAAGGGACCACCACTTTGAGGGTCTGTTTGAGAAGACAGGACAGGGGCTCATGAAATACTGGCAAGATGATATTGGCAAATGAAACCTTAAGGTTCATTTCTTCCACAGAAATATATTTTACATGTCCCTTGCTCCTGAAGTAGGAGCTCAGGGTCAGTGTGGGCTATGACAGTGATAGCAGAAGCCTCTAGAGCCCAGGGCTCTCTGCCCTGATCCAAGATCCAAGAGGTGAGAAGTGAGACTCCCATTTTTTTAAGTCTTTCTTTTTCTTTCTTTCTTTCTTTCTTTCTTTCTTTCTTTCTTTCTTTCTTTTTTCTTTTCTTTATTCTTTCTTTTTTCTTTCTTTTCTTTCTTCTTTCTTTTTTCTTCTTTCTTTCTTTCTTTCTTTCTTTCTTTCTTTCTTTCTCCCTTCCTTCCTTCCTTCCTTCCTTCCTTCCTTCCTTCCTTCCTTCCTTCCTTCTTTCTGTGGGAAAGGGCAGAGAGAATCCCAAGCAGTCTCTACCCTGTCAACACAGAGCCTGATGCGGGGCTCAAACTCACGAACTGTGAGATCATGACCTGCGCTGAAACCGAGTCAGATGCTTAGCTGACTGAGCCACCCAGGCGCCCTGAGAAGTGAGACTCTTGACTCTGATCCCAAGCCCAGCCCCCAAGGCCAGCCTTTTTTCACCCTCCGCAGATAGCAGGACAGTTTGCCCCTGAGCCTGACCAGTGACCACAGCACAGCCCCTCCCCCCTGCCGCCACCCACAGGAGCAGAGGAGAGAGGATCTCAGTGAGCACCACAGGGGCCCAAAGAAGCGTGGTGCCAGTGCCGGACCCACAGAGAGTCGGCGTGGAAGCCAAGCCCAGGAGACCTGTGTCCCTGTTGGATTCTATTTGGCACCTCCCCGCCCCATTTCCGAGGTTGCCTCTCAGTAAAATGCGATGTATCTGTCTCCAAGCCAGAAGGGAATGGAGACCCAAAGGTACTGAGCACCTCACATGTGCTGGGAACTGTACAGGCATGAGGTCATTGGGCCACACGGCAGTCGGCCATCCTTCGTAGGAGATGTTACCATCCCCACGTAAGCCCGTCTGTGGTATTCATAATGCTCTGAGACCTACAAAGTCAAATGATTTGCACAAAGTTATACGGCTGAGTGGCAGAGCATGGGTGGTCCTAATGTCCAGCCAGCATGCTCTCTGCTTACTGTAGCGCCATAAAGATCCAGTGACCCTGGGGACCAGGAGCAGCACCAAGGGGTGGACGGTCTGTATCAGCCCTTTCTCCTTGCGTCCTGCACCTGCACCTATGCCCTAACCTTGCTCTTTCCTCCACCTGGCACAGGTCTCACCTGGATCTCTGACACCAAAGGGCATCGTTGGGCCTAGGCGAGGGGGTCCTGCGTGTGTGGGTGCTCAGTTTTAGACGGTTGCCTCCATGTGTCTTCTTGGTCTTTCAGGAATTTAGCCATTGGAATCGGGATCCAGAATTTCCCGGAGGGCCTCGCTGTCAGCCTCCCCCTGCGTGGGGCTGGCTTCTCCCCCTGGAGAGCCTTCTGGTAAGTGCTCCGAGAGTGTCAGCTGTCAGAGGCCAGGGTCATGTCTGACGTAAAGTCAGAGCAGTCCTCTGTATGGGCTTCCTTCTTCAAGAACCATCTCTTCTGTCCCGGAAGTGTCTCTGGAGCTTCTGGTCAAACGCCAACAGTCTGTTTGAGTCCTGAGCCCTCAAGGGTGGGAGGAAGCTCAAGAAACTCATCTCTTGACCTTCAGCCTTTACATAAACCAGCTCAAATCGCCAGGTTTCCTATTTCAAAATGTTTCCATTATAGCCACGCCATGCCCATTCAGTGTTAGGGCTCTTTCCCCTCCAGTAGGAAGTAAACCAATGTCTACCCTAAATATCACATGCCTTTGCTGAGGCCCATCTGACCACAGCCCGTCTCCAAGAGTCACACACTAGCCCCTGTCACAATCCTTGTCACTATGAAGGCCAGGATCGTGTCCATAGGAGATGATGCCCTACTGTACTCAGACTTTGTGTTTTCATGGGCTCCAGAGGCCTTTCTAGTCTCTTCCTTAATTTTACCTTCTCAGTGACACATAAGGTGAGTCCTCAGTTTTCAGAGGAGAGAACTGTGGCCTTGAATGTCAGGTGACTGGTTTCAGTGGTGGTGACTCCAAGACCAGAAGTTTAATCTTCTGTCCCTCAGCTCAGAACTCTGAGCCTCAGAATACTTCTCTGTTCAAGCAATCACTGCTCTAGAATGTATGGTGAGGGCATTTAAAAAGACTGCTAATAACAACAATTTAAAAATGCCTTCCATTTTATGGGGCCTTATGACTTACAAGTTCTTACACATACTTAAATTATCTGATTTCCCCCCTCCTGTCTCTTTCTCCATTGCCGAAGTCTACGGAATAGAGGCCTAGGTGCGGGCAGGGCATCATGGCCTTAGAGATTTGATTCAAATGTGAGTTCTGGGAGCCCAGTAGCTGTGACTGCTTTTTTTCATATGGGAGGGGCACCCCGGACAGGAGGTGAGGGACCCTGAGCTTAAACTTTTTTTCTTCTTGCTCCAGTCTGGGCCTGACGTCCAGCTCACTTTTTCCCCAAGTGACAAAGCCAAGCCAGGAATTGTACCCGCAGCACAGAGCTACAAAGTCGGCCGACCCGTGCACAGGGCACAGGTCAGGCAGCAGTGGCCCCTTACAGGGTTCTGCAGCCCAGACAGTGTTTCCCCCATGCCCACTGCCTGCCCCTGGCCAGGGAGAAGCAGAGAAGCGGGGGGCAGGGCGGGGGTGGAGTTCACAGCCCTGTCCTGTCACTGGGGAGGCACGCTGGGCGGGGAAGTGCCCCAGTGCACCTCTGGGTTTCTTGCCCCCATTTTACAGATGGAGAGATTGAGGCTCACAGGCAGTATATCTTGCCAAATGCCCACAGCAAGGGATAGTGGGAAAGATATCCCAGCTCCCTTGTCTAGTGGTGTCCAACCCATATCAGGTGGTGACTTTTGCTCCGCTATGGGGAGCAGGTGCCAGCTCATCTGCTGTCTGCATTCTCAGCACTCACCTGGGCTACTGTTTTACTCAGGGCTCATATGATTTCAAGCAACAGAGACCCACTCTCACTAGCTCAAATAAAGGGAACTATTTGGGGCGCCTGGGTGGCGCAGTCGGTTAAGCGTCCGACTTCAGCCAGGTCACGATCTCGCGGTCCGTGAGTTCGAGCCCCGCGTCAGGCTCTGGGCTGACGGCTCGGAGCCTGGAGCCTGTTTCCGATTCTGTGTCTCCCTCTCTCTCTGCCCCTCCCCCGTTCATGCTCTGTCTCTCTCTGTCCCCAAAATAAATAAAAACGTTGAGGAAAAAAAATTAAAAAAAAAAAAAAGGGAATTATTTATATTTTTTATCGTGAAAGAGAGTGTGCGTGTGCACAAGTGGAGGAGGGGCAAAGAGAGAGGGAGAGGGAGAGAATTTCAGGCAGAACCCACCACAGGGCTCGATCCCATGAACCATAAGGTCATGACTGGAACTTGTTTTTGAGAATGGAGTAGAGCAAGGACCTCAGCTAAAGACCACGGCCCCCATTGTGCACCTCCCAGCGACTGGCCTCACTACAGTCTTGGGTGGGGAGGCTCACCTCCCTTTCTCGTGGACCTGAACCGGGCCAGGCCTCCTGGAGCCGGCACCCTTCACAGCCCGGGTGGAGGACCTGTCCCCATGGACCACCCCCTTCTCTACACTTCGCGTCTGGCACGGCAGCATAAGTAGCCAGACGCCCTCTTTAAGGGTACAGTTGGGGAGACGTTGGGCGTCCATCACTGGGAGAAAGAAATGAAGAGTTGGACGCTTAACCGACTGAGCCACCCAGGTGCCCCAGGGACTTAAAAAAAAATTTTTTTTTTTTTAAATGTTTATTTATTTTTGAGAGAGTCAGAGACAAAGACAGAGTGCGAGCAGGGCAGGGGCCGAGAGAGAGAGGAAGACACAGAATCGGAACCAGGCTCCAGGCTCTGAGCTGTCAGCACAGAGCCTGATGCGGGGCTCGAACTCACGGACCGTGAGATCATGACCTGAGCTGAAGTTGGACGCTTAATCCACTGAGCTGCCCAGGCCTGCCCCCTGCCGCCGCCAACCGAGGGATTTTTTTTTTTTTTTTTTAAAGAAGAAATCTCAGCTTAATTCAGGATGGGGGTAGTGGGGAGAGGCCATCAGTATACACCTAGCCAGGTAGGTCCACATCTTCAGTAGAGACGCATGGGTGCAGCTCCTTCAGAAGGGGGTACAGTTGTGACCCAAACACACCAGGCACAACTATGCTAGGGAAGTGTCTATACCACTCCTAATCAGTGTCCTCTCGGTCAAGAGACAAGGTAGACATCAGCTGACCAATGGTTAGCAAGCACGTGGTGGATCTGTCCAATGGGTTATGGCTCAGTCGTAAAAGAAAGGAATGATACGTGTTATGACGTGGACATATTGAAAACATTATGTGAGATGAAATAAGCTAGTAAAAAGGACCACATATTGCTTGAGTCCGTTTATACGAAATACCCAGAATAGGCAAATCCATCGAGACAAAAAGCAGATCAGTGGTTGCCAGGAACTGGGGGAGGGAGGAGTGGGGAGTGGCCGCTGATGGGTGCGGGGTTTCCTTTTGTGGTGATGAGAATGTTCTGGAACTAGATAGGGGTGATGGTTGCACAACCTTGTGACGATACTAAAACCACTGGACTGAACACATTAAATGGGTGTGCCATATGGTATGTGAATTATATCTCAATAATGCTATTATGGAAGACAGACAGTGTGGAAACCTTAAAACTCTACCGGAAACCCGGGGGGGGAGGGGGAGCCTACTGTGTTAGAGGAGGTCAGGGAAGAAGGAGGTGGCTAAAAACGCAGTGATTTGCACTGCTGTGCGCGGATATGACGTGGAATGAAATGCATCCGTTTTCTGGGGCTGAGTCAGCAGTCTGAGCACAGAGTGCCTGAGCGTGCTGGTATCTGCTTGACTTTCCTCATAGTGGCACTTGTCTCTGGTCTCTCCTCAGGTACGGGCAGCTAAGCGGCATGGTGGAGCCCCTGGCAGGGGTCTTTGGTGCCTTTGCCGTGGTGCTGGCTGAGCCCCTCCTGCCCTACGCCCTGGCCTTTGCTGCTGGCGCCATGGTCTATGTGGTCATGGACGACATCATCCCCGAGGCTCAGATCAGGTTGAAGAGCATCCCCTCCCCCATTCGTGCTCGTCTGTTGCCCAAGCCCGGGCCCTGCATACAGATCTTGCCTTTCCTCACTTGCTGCTCCTTTCTTTGCTCCCACCCCTTTCTGCCGCTTCCCGAGATCGTCCCCACTCCCTTCTCAACTGTGTTTTCTGAAACTAGAGAGAGGAGTAAGGGGCAGGTGGGAGGGGATGACACCAGGTGTTACCCTGGTGACACCAGGTAATGGCATACAGACACTCTACCTCCCCACCCCCATGACACTGACGATTAGCTTTTGCATATTGTCCCTTTCTCTCCCCACCCTTCTCTTTCTCGATTTTTCTAGGGCTAGAATCTCGGGAGAGGTGAGCTCTGAGAGCCAAAGCTATCCATCCATGTTCTTATTATGTAGCCATAGGCCAGGTGTCCGGGAAGGGGGAGGGGGGGTGCTTCCTTTCTTTGTTTGATTGATTGATTGATTGATTGATTTTACATATTTATTTATTTCGAGAGAGAGAGAGAAAGAGAGAGAGAGAATCCCAAGCAAGCTCAGTGCCACCAGCACAGAGCCTGACGCAGGGCTCAGTCTCACGAACCGTGAGATCGTGACCTGAGCTGAAATTAAGAGTCGGATGCTTAACCGACTGAGCCACCCACGCACCCCTGTTTCGTTTGGTTTTTGTAGCTAGTTTAAAGGTCAGATTCAATAATATCATCAAGAATTTAATTGCCACTCTTTTTCATTTGAGCATTTATTCCAGAGCCATAAGAGGTGTCTTTGGGCAAGTTACTTCTGTATGCCTCAGTTTCCCCACCAGTAACAAGAGAATAACGGTAGTACTACTGATCTTGTGTGGTCATCCTTTGGGATTACGTGAATTACTTTGCCTGGCGTATAGTAAGCCCCAGTAAATGTTACGTGTCAATATTATTATCCTTACTAATCGTAGTGGTACATTTTTATTGGAATTGGACATCACAGAGGATGCTTGCAGCTTGGACAGTGTCCCAGAGTACATTAAGGTCTTCCTTTCCTTCCCTCCCAGTGGTAACGGGAAACTGGCATCCTGGACCTCCATCCTGGGATTTGTGGTGATGATGTCACTCGATGTCGGCCTGGGCTAGTGCTGAGATGCCTCAGAGTCCAGGAAAAGCAGCACAAGGAAACTGCAGTGGCTGGCTTCTACGGGACCACACGCCTCTTCCTTTACATTAAAACATTTTTCCTTCCTCTCCTTTTCATCTCATTATCCTGATTGACTCTGATCATAACATGACAATTTTTACTTTTCTCTTGAGGGCGATAATAGTTTTATTTAGAATGTCAAGGTGTCACGGAACAACGGATTTTTGTTTCTGGCCACTGAATAGAATCTTTCTTCGGCAGGATTACCAAGGACACACAGATCAGGGAAATCTCTGCTTTCACACCCTCAGTCTCTCTCACTGGACTCTGTGGCAGCTTGTTAAGTTCACCTGGAGGAGCAAGCTGCTAAGAGAGAAGCTTCCAAGCATTTTTTGCCTCGTGACTCAGAGCAGAATGGTCAGGACCTCTCTCGTCCATCCCTCCTGACCTCTCACCATTGATCATCTACCCGTTAGACCAGAACTGGAACATCATGGACAGAGCAACCAACTTTCCAAGGTTCGGCCAGCCTAAGGAGGAATACGACTTCCTCCTGTGTCCCCCCCCGAGGGACATGCTGGATGGGAAGGGACACAGACAAAGGGAAGAAAATCAGTTTATCTTTTTCTTTCTTTCTTTCTTTTCTCCTTTTTCAAGGCAAAGATTGACACTATTGAAGTTAAGGGAATTAGGGAATTCGGAGAGCCACGAACACAGTGAACCCTGTAAAGGCAGAGAGCAGCTTTGCTCAGAGACCTCTGCTTTCTATGGATTCCAAGAGCAAAGTGGTTTGTCATGGTTTCCAGATCCCCTAGACATTTCTTTCAATACGTTTATAGCCTCCAGTTTTCTAAGAGACTCGGGGACTCCAGCAGGTGGCTGGAGCCCAAACCCTCCTGGAGTTATGGAGGGAGCCACTGAAGCTAACTTCAGTGAGAGAAAGACATTTGGAATCTGCAATACCCCCTTCCCGGTTGACCATTCCGTAACTTGTAACCTGACCCTGCCGGAGTCTTAAACTGCCGCAGGCTTTGCTGGAGTGTGGCCAGAGAGCGCAGGATGGGAAAGGGAAGAAGGGGTGGGAAGAAAAAGAGAGATTTTCACGTCCCCCTTGTAAAGGAAATCTTGGCCAAGTCACCGTTCTGAAATGACCCTAAACAATGACTTAAAGTAGACCAGAGGCCAATCTGCCCCTTCCTGCCGAGAGCTTCTCCAACAGGGGCCACACACTGTCTGCTTCAAACAGAGCTAAAGTCTGCCGTCCTTGTTGGTCAAAGGAGCATGTGTGACCTTAAATGGGCTCTGCCAACGTGGCCGGCAGCTCGGGAACCAGGTATTCGGGCACTGTGTTGTCAATGCCTGCCCTCTGAGTTTACATGTTGAATTGCTTCCAAGGGTGAAGAGCCTGCTCTGTGAATGCTCTGAGACCCCGAAGGCCAACCTCATGCTGGGTCTATGTATGTTCTTCTGAAGCACTGATGATCGTAATTGAAGACACATTCAGAGGGTTTTGATTGGTTGAAATTAATTGGTTTGGTGGTTGGTATATGTGTATTTTTTGATGTCTTTGTATGTAGTTCTGCATAACGCAAACTCTCTGATGGACAAGACCTCATAACTGTGATTAATATCAATAAAGGGGATATTGTTGTGGATGAGCTGTGTCCAATCCTTCTCCAAGTTGCTTCTTTCCAGGGTTGATAATGAAAGAGCTTACTAACGTTAGTCCTAACATCTCCCCTACCTGACGTCAGCAGAAGCAAAGGAAAGAGCTCTGATGAGATGGGCCAGTTAGATTCATGGTTACAAGCCACAAATCCAACTCCAGCTAATTTAGATGGGTATTTAATGGAAGGCTGTTGGGCGCTCTCAAGATCTATAGGAGAAACCATCTCGAAAATGGGTTGGATCCAAGAAGTCTAGAGGTCTGGGACCACGACCCAATCACATCTCAAAAACAGCTTGGTTTGGGTGCTATGACCCCTGGATACTGAAAACTGCTACTCACACTGCTCCTCCGTGGTTCTACCACCACCGCCATGGGAATGAACCAGTCTGAACTGACCCTGGTCCTTTGCGCCCCGGTTTCCACATTCAAAGTTCTGGGCAGTAACATCTAAGCTGGCAGAATTTATATCCTGTGTCCATGAACTAGCTGGTCCTGCCTCCCTACCAAGACTCACAAAATAATGGCTTTTCAGTTTTTGGAATGAGTTCAGATAGTGGAGACCCGAAAGAAGAAAAAAATATGTTTATTACGTTTATGACAGCCTCACTCTCTTGCTGTGCCACATCTCCATACACTCAAACTTCTCTGTTCACCCTTAAACAAAACTTCTGCTAGATAATGGAGCTCTCCATCATGCAATGAAACTTCATACTTTCCCTTTCCAAAGGGAGTTACCCTAAGGACCGGCTGCCCCAGTATGGAGCATTCTTTCTTGGATTCAAAAATTCTAAACTGGTGGGGTCCAAAGGTGAAGAGAGTGTGTTATTAGGTAAAATGGAGCAGGCATCATCCCCACACCCCTGTCTTCCAGACCTGATTCGTCTGGCTTTGGGGAGAAACCGCCCCACATATCGATCATTGGTTCTGAACCAGTGTCTTTTTTTTTTTTTTTTTTTTGAACCAGTGTCTTAAAGGACACTTGTCCTTAAAGGACCACTTGTCTTAAAGGACAGTACCTCAACTTCATTAGGTACTGTCTCAGAGCTAGTCCTGAAACCAGATCTTCAATAATTCAAGTCACCATTCAAAACACATTACTGCTCCTGAGTGATAGGCTCAAATCACCAGGATATCTACCCAATGCCTTCCCTCTTTGACTATAAGTGAATTATTTGGTCAGAAGTAGTGTCACATAGAATGCCATAGTGATTGGATAGACAGGGGAGCTACTCCAAACCCACATATACGAGCCTGTTTCAGGGGGGTGATATCTCTGCCTTTTCCATAATGGAAGAGGTCCAAAGTAATCAATCTTGAACTAAGTAGTCTATGGGTGTCCCTGGAGTATCAGCAGTACCCAGGGTCACGGCCCAGTCCCATATAAACCATTTCCAATTGGTAATGGAACTTTGTGAGTGTGTTAGATGACCCATACATAACGGACGGTCTGGCTCACACATGGCATGCAATACCTTAGGGAAAATCACCTGGTGTTCTATGTTCCTGTGCTTCTCACACTAGCACAATAAACCCAGAATCTCTCTAGCAATGAGACGTCAATGAATTCAGACTAGAATTATGTTCTTCCCTCCATGGTTGAGTATCCTAAAAAATCTATTCCTGCACATCTTTCCCCCAAATTTGTCAATAAAATTAGGAAACTCCTGAAATAGTGTTGGCTTCAAATCCTTATTCTCCCCGGGTTGAGTTTGCCACTGCCCTTCCTTTGGGGGCATGCTGGGATATAACTCATCATTTCTGGAGACGATACAGGGTGGTGGGCGAGGAGAACTGGCTTTCCCTTGCAGGGTGACTCCTTCAGGCAAAGCAAAAACACAGTGAAGTGTTTCAGAAGACTGAAGGAAGGGGGTTGTTTCAGCTGACAAAGGAAGCTCTTTGAGGATTTAGAATTGAGAAAATGCCAAGGTTTTTGAATCCTCCCATATATCTCTGTTTTCCTTTTCTGGGTCCTACTGCTTCCTGACCATTGCTTTCTATGAAAAGGGTATAACTTTACCAGCACGGACATTCAGCCAATCCTGGGGATTGGATTTTGCATTTGCTTTTTCTACTTTTCTCAGCCTTATGGATACAAGAGGTAAAAGGATATTTAAGAACTGTCATAAGACAACTCTAGGTTTAAAAATTTTTTTAATATTTATTTTTGAGACAGAGACAGAGCATGAACGGGGGAGGGTCAAAGAGAGAGGGGAACACAGAATCCAAAGCAGGCTCCAGGCTCTGAGCTGTCAGCACAGAGCCTGACACGGGGCCCGAACTCACAGACGGTGCGATCATGACCTGAACCGAAGTCGGACGCTCAACCGACTGAGCCACCCAGGCGCCTCGATATCTCTAGGTTTTAATCTTTTCCTTGAGCTGGTATTTCAGTACTGGAGTTTGCTGGTGTGTTTTCAAGCTGCTAGCCCTGCCTGATGGGACTGACTCTGTCTTCATATCCTTGACCGTTTGGTGGCAGAAACTTGTTTCCTCAAGGCTTTGCCTTCGATGGACCCTTCATTCCAGAGGACTGTAATGAGAAATTGAGAGATGGGGGTAAGTATCCGCATCTGGCTCTTCTCTGGGGACCTAACAAAGACATTCTCACCCCACTGTTCTAAAAAAGTTTTTTTTTTTTCAATGTTTACTTATTTTTGAGAGAGAGAGAGAGAGAGAGAGAGACAGAGAGAGAGAAAGCATGAGTAAGGGAGGGGCAGAGAGAGAGGGAGACACAGAATCAGAAACAGGCTCCAGGCTGTCAGAACAAAGCCTGATGCGGGGCTCAAACCCACAAACCACGAGATCATGACCTGAGCCAAAGTCAGACACTTCACCAACTGAGCCACCCAGGCGCCCTTCACCCCCCTGTTCTGAGGGAAGGACCAAAGGGCCATCGGGTGAAAACTGTGGGCCAGGCAGGGTGCTATGCGCATCACCTCCTTTACAGCTCCTTGACTTCCACGTTACTGCCCCACTTTGCCAACAAGGAAGGTGAGGTCCAGAAACTCTTCCTCTCTCCAAAGCGGTGACAGGCAGTGGCAGGGGTTGGCTCTACTTTGCACTAAGAATGCGGTAAGCGACTTCCCAGACCCTCCTCCTTGGAGCTTTCCAGGCCCAACGTTCTGCACCCCTCCACCCTCTAATAAAATGTTGGTTGAACCTGTGAAAGTTGGAAGCAAATGGGAGCCCAGGGGCTGTTCTTTTCCTCTCTTCCTTTTAAACAAGTATGATTACATAGAACAAAGGCACAGACCGTAGGTATGCGGTTCCACGAATTTTTACCTACGCACCCCTGGGCCGAGCCCTGCGGCAGGGTCTAGGGAAGCCACCGGCGTGGGGTTCCCCGGCTCTCAGGTCTCTCCCCCTGGCTACGTGCCCTGGTCAGCCGCCTGGCCCGCAGGTGCCACCCGCCCTCCCGGCCAGAGGAGGCTGGGCTGCCTGCGCGGGCACACGGGAGCCCGACGCGGCGCCGGGGGCGGGTCCCCGGGCGGGATCCGCGGTCGGCGGGCGGCTGTTTCCCTGCGCGGGGCGGGGCTGCGGCCGCGGGCGGGGGCGGGGCCTGGGGCTAGCGCTGGGCGGGGCCTGCAGCAGAAGGTGCTCCCGGGAAGCGCTGGGGCCCGCCCCTCCCGGCAGCCCCGCCTGCCACGAACCCGCCAACGCCATCAACCCGCTTGGTTCCAAGGAGGGCAGTCCGTCTCCACCGAAGGGAACTCTGGCTTCCTGGGGCTCTCTGCTGTGTGCAGGCTTGTCCCTTGCAGGGGTGGACCCGGATTTGGGGTTTCCGAAGTTTATGCAATTCGAGGAGCACTCTTTGGGGGGAAATTAAAGGACAAACACACCATGAGGTACCGGACTTTGGAAAGGGCACCTGAGACCAGCGGCCCTGCAGTCGAGGCTTCCCTGGCTTTAAGGTAAGTTCACCTCTGGTCCCCGAGCCGTAATTTACCCTGTCTGACGGTGCTAGGGCATTTTGAGGTTCCAGAACGTCAGGGGTTTTATTGAGCGAGTTCGCTTTGTGATCATCTTCCTAGTATAGCCCAGCCCTGCACTGTGACAGGGGGTGGTAGTGTGTTCACAGGCAGGAGGAATACCTCTCAAAATTGTGCTTCTCTGTCCTGGAGCGGGAAGAACTGCACCTGCCAGGCCGAGTGTTTCTTCCTTCCGGCCGGAAGCGGGAAGAAGGCTGGCCTCCGGCTGCCAGTGAGCGCTGGGGGAAACGGAAAGCCTAAGCCTTAGGATCCTACTCAACCCTCTTCCCTTCTGGTTCTCCTCTTGGCAGTGTCTGGGCTCCGCCAGCGACTTGATAGCTAAGGGGCCCTGCATGGCCACCGTCTGTCCCCAAGAGCTGTCACTGGACCGCTGCAGCTTCTGATGGGGCTGCTCAGCCTCAAGACCCCCAAGCGGCCTTGGGGCACCTGGCTATGCCCTCTGTTCCAAGACATGGAAGACATAGGCAGATGGCTGAGCAAAAAGAGCAGCTGGATTTTGTTGGCCCAGGGAAAGGCATAGGATTCTTTTCATACAGGGTAGACCTTGGGACCTGTATCCCAGCAGCCCTTGATTCTTATCCAGATTAAAAGATCAGACCAGAAATTGTGTGGGATCTCCTCTGATGTAGTCTCTACTCTCTCGCAAACTATGAGCCACAAAGTTAACGAGTGTTTTTGCTGGCCTTGTTGTCTAGCAGTAAGGGGTATGGATCTTGGAGTTGGTGTTTGGAGTTGGTGAGGACCCAGCCCTGGGGTTTGAGGCCAGGCTTAACTCCCTTCACTGATGGCAAGAGCCATGGCCTCCAAGAAGTCCAGGATGTGTCAGAAGAATGAAAAGGTAGCCTGGAGGGAGCATGCAGAGAGAGCCAAACTTTAGCGAAGGTTTGGCTTTCTTTGCTTTCCAAGTGCTCAGTAAAGGTGTTGGAAGTATACCCCCTTCTCTGACCTTGCCTTTCAGCTTTAGGGTTGGATGTGCACTTGGGTCTGCAGCCCGCATCGGTCACTACCACCCCGTGGAGGGTGTCCCATAGAAAAGAACAGTCAGCTGTTTTCGGATTAGTACTTGGGTCTAAACTTCATCAAAGTTTCTCCTGAACAGGATACCTGCTCCATTTCTGCTTTTTCAGTGAACAATCCTGAAAGAACTTACTATGTGAAATTAGGGGGAACATAAAATTGGTCATTCACTAACAAGTCTATAATATAGGTTTAAAAAAAAAGCCTACTCTTGGCTGTATTCTCTGGGGGCTCTACTGGGGAAGAGTTCACTTCCAAGAGCACCCAGGTGGCTGGCAGAATTCAGTTCTCGGTGGTCGTTGGGACTGGGAGCCCAGCTTCTTGCTGACTGTCGGCTCTGGGCTTTCCTTAGCTCCTAGGGGCCACCTGTGGTTCCACCTGTAGGGGCCGCTCACAGTTTCTTGGCACACGGGCTTTCCCAACATGGCTGCTTACTTCATCGAATCAGCCTCTGGGTGAGTTTGCTAGCAAGAGGGGATCAAAGTAGCAGAATCACAGAAGCGAGACCCTGTCACCTTTGCCATATTCTTCGGGCTCAGAAACCCAGGTCACATGAGTTGACTTCATACATTCGCCGTCTTTTTCGTCCATCGTGGCGTACGTGACACAGCCGACTTCGTGTGGGTATGACTTTATTCTCTCTCTTGTGCATATGCATCAGAGTGGTGCAGTGAGAAAATGGAAGGGTTGGGTGAGTGGGGGGGAGACTGCAGTCACGGATGCCCACCTGGAGAGATGGACTGTGCTGCGTGAGCCCCGTGGATCCTGGTCCATGTGCCTTCCTCGAGGGATGTCCATGGGCTGATCCCCCAGAACTCTGATCCAGAGTTGTGGCCAACTCTTGGCTTCTTTACGTGACCCAGCGACAGGTGCTGGGATGCTGAGTGCTTGGAGAGGAGCATTTGCAAGTCTTTCCCCCCCACCCCATCTTCTGTCATTAGCAGAGCAGAGCTAAGTATAAATGCTTCAGAGTCAGGGTGACCATTTCCATGCAGACATGGGATAGAGGCAGTGATGCCTTAATTTTGGACACTGTCTTCAGTTTGGTCTAGAAACTTTTACAGACCAGCTCCTATTACATATTTCATGGCAATGGCCATGTAAGTCTCAGCCATTGGCTGTACTTTGTAGGCAAGAGGGAAGGAAGGGAGACACAGGGACGACAGTAACCAAAAACCAGGCTCCTACCAGACCTGTAAGAGCTTATAGACCTAGAAATCTCCCAAGGATTTATATGCACATACCTGTATGTTCAAAACTTGTATAAATAGACTTGTATAATAAAAACACAACAACAAAAACCTGGTAGATCAGAATCAAGCGTTAACTTTCTTGGTTTGGAACCGAAACTTTAATGTAAGGGAGATATTAGATGAATAGACTTTTGGGTCCCTGGCAGAGATTAAAACGGGCTATGCCTGGGGCGGGGGGTGGGGGGAAGTAGGTGATGGGCATTGAGGAGGGCACCTGTTGGGATGAGCACTGGGTGTTGGATGGAAAGCAATTTGACAATAAATTTCATATTAAAAAACAAACAGGCTACGCCCTGGAAACTAGAAAGGTTCACGAACCTATACCATCCTCCTTCCTAGAGCTGTTTCTTTATCCACTAGGTTATGCGGCTTAAGGAGGAGGGCTGATATAGGCGTGTGTATTTGTTTAACGCAGAATTGTTGGCAAATGTAAAATTCTTGGCAAACCTGTCAGGTTGGCAGGTGCTGAAACGCTTTTTCCAAGCCAGCAAACCTCTGCTGCCAGTTTTCCATCATCATCTTCGTGGCGCCACCAGGCAGAGTGCCATCTGTCTTAGCTCTTGGTAGACCCAGGCACCAGCCGCACTGACAGCCTCTGGAAGGATGACACAGCTCTCTAGATCAAAGGGAGGGCCAGGGTTAGAGCTTTTCCTCAATGGGCTCTATCCGGCCAGCTGTGAAAGACAAGGGTGAAGATGGGGAGGTGGTTTATCCTCATCTTAAGGTTTGGGCTGGGGGGGTAGGGTTGGGATAGGAGGGGCAGGGTAAAGAAGAAGGAGAGAGGGATGTCGATGGGGATGCCGACTGGTACCATTGGCATCACTTGCACCACTGGATGGCAGAGGTCATGGCTGTGGGAAAAGGTAGGATCCTTCAAGGCAGCTTCTTTAGAATCCGTAGCACTGATGGTGTGTCCGTGTAAGATGACATTGCTGATAGTGTGGCAGATTGTGATCAGCCTTGGCAGGGAAGCTCTAAGCAGGGCTTTGTGGTTTGGAAAAGCGCAGCAAACAAGTAAGGCACAGGGCGGCCTCAGAAAGCCAACCTCCTGTGCCCAGGGCTGCCATCACCACCCACACACAGGCTCCTCTTACCGAGAGCCCGGCTTTCGTTTCCTCCCGACTTTCGTTGATGGCGGAGCCTCGTCCCACCTATTTGGCCCTTGGGAATATTACCCATCAGCACCTGGTGCCTCGCTTTTTTCTGCTGGGTCATTGACCCTCTGCATTGCCCGTGTCCCGCGAATCGGTCGGCACCATTCTTCACTGAGATTTTGTTGGCAGGTATAAAGGGGAGTCGGACCAGCCCAGGGTATGATATGGCTGCCTAAGTAAAGGAGGGTAGGATCTTACTGTCGGAAGGAGAGAGAGCACCTATGCGTGTGGGTGTGGCTGTTACAATTCAGGGAGTGAACGGGTGACTTCTGATAGTCTCTCTCTAATCTTTATCTTCACTGGCACCATCCACTAAGAACAAAAATAGCAAGGGGAAAAGATTCAGTGGATAACATTAGCTTGGGCAGTGTACCAGCTAAAAGTGGAACGCTCGCAAACATCCTACAAATGTCAGGCTATGCAGGACACTTTACCTGGGATGGTTACCAGTGGTTTCGCCACCATTATAGCTGACCTTCCTCCTGCCGATAGAAGTATTGTGACAGTCCCCTTCCGAACCACGACTACAGCTTTGGCCAAACGTGTCCTGTGTTTAGGAACTGCCTCAGTCCATCTGATCTCTGCTGTGATGTAATCTGTGCTACAGCAGGAGTATTTGGGGAGTAAGTGTCACGAGACGTTCCTCTGGAGTCCCACCAAAAACGAGTGGTTTACTGTCCAACACTGGAGCTCACTCAACTTTTTACTGTCTGGTTAAAAAAAAAAAAAAAAAAAGCAAAGCCAAGTCCATTGTAACGGCTCTAATTTCAGGGCAAGGCCAGATCCGATCATTTGCTTTACGACGCATACAGAAGCCTTAGGTGGGCAGATTTATTCTTTCCTCCGTGTTTGGATCTTTAACATGTGTTTTTGTTCACATTTTATTAGGGGGAATTTTGAGCCTCCACTTCAAGTAAACAGAGTGGTGTCATGGATCCTCTTGGACCCATCACCCAGTTCCAACCATTAACCAGCCTGGCCCCCCTCACCTCTCTCTTTCTCATTATTCTGAAAGAAGGTAAAAAGAAAATCCCAGACATTTGTCATTTGATTCATAAGCAGGTTGGTATGTGTCTCAAAAAGGAAAAGGATTGGTTTTTTTACATGACCCTGATGCCATTACTAAAACAAAAAAAAAAGTGACATTATGTAATTTGCTTTAAAAACCCACATACACCTTATCCCCTCTCTTTAAGTTGAGGAGTGGCCTTTGGCCAAACACGATAAAATCTTAACTGTTTAACTCAAATAGCCTATATTTCTAAGGGAATTTGTGCTTTTTTCAAAACTCATTCATTAGCTCATTTCCTTTCCCTAAATAAGCCTGTGGGGTAAAGCGCAGGGAATGAGACCTGGGCAGCAGGGCCTCGATCAGCACTAATCATAACTCTGAACTTGCCTTGCACCCATGGCCTAGGCAGCTCGTGCCAATGGCCCCACCCTAGAGGGACAGCAGGTCTGGACACCCCGTCCTCACCTGTCCCCCTCTGTCTGCGCTGAGTGCCAGGCCCCGGCTAGGCGTCTGCAGCTGCGGAAAAGTTATTTGCCTGAGGAAAACGCTTGTATATTCCTGGCCAGGTGGCTGGCCGTCATGTGCATGGAGAGTGGGAAGGGAGGGGATAGCCAGACAGAATCAGACAGCCTAGGATGGCTGCCAGGACTTGTCAAGAAGCATAGTCACAGGGCAGCATCCGCTCAGGCTGCCTCCAGACTCTCTCAGACCACAAAGTCCCCCAACATCTGTAGAGCCTGCCACCTCTCTCTGGCTGCCAAGGGCAGTGGCACACCTTTCTGGTTGCTGTTGAATTTGTAGGGCATCTCATTTGGAAATCCATACTTCCATTTTCCCTCTTCCCAGGTAGGGTTCTGTTTTTCGTGGGTTTTTAAGATTTTTTGTAACGTTTATTTATTTTTGAGAGAGAGAGAGAGAGAGAGAGAGAGAGAGAGAGAGAGAGAGCACGAATGGGGGAGGGGCAGAGAGAGAGAGGGAGACGCAGAATCCGAAGCAGGCTCCAGGCTCCGAGCCGGCAGCCCAGAGCCCGACGCGGGGCTCGAACTCCCGGACCGCGAGATCGTGACCTGAGCTGAAGTCAGACACCCAAGTGACTGAGCCACCCTGGTGCCCCGGCAGGGTTCTGCTTTTTAAACTGCCAGGCACATGAGCTGGGGGTGTGCACCACCTAAGTGCTCATAAAGTAGCTGGGAGATCCCTGTGCCTACACGGAAAAATGACTTTCTTTTCATGTAGCTCTCTCGAGGCTGGTTTTAAGAAAGGACATGCCACAGTTTCAGGCGCACCTTCTCTGGCCCTGGTTGGCTTCTGGGGATGAGAGCCTAATGCTCCCGCCCCCCCCCCCCCCCCCCCCGTCCCTGCCCAGGTCCCCACCCGGGCTTTTAGGTTGACTGACACTTTGCGTGTCAGTGAGAGCTCGTGCTGGAAGCCTGGGGCTTTGCTGGAGAATGTGGATCCTAACTTGCATTGTGTTCATCGAGGGCCCTGACAAGTGCCGATGGATTTGGCTTCCTTGCAAAGCCCGAGCTCTGGGCGGGGACAAAGGGGAGCATTGTTAGGCAGGGCAGGCCTCTGCCTGTGAGCCCACTCATTTGCCTGACGGTGGAGACAGGTGTATCACGCACTCAGCGTGCCAGAGCGATGCTGGGTGATTAAGATCTTGGCTTTGTTCCCCAGGGCCAGGCGTAGAGAAGCAGATGTGCAGAGAGGGACCGCCATGGTCACTCTCCCTGGAAGCTGCCCCTCCCTGCAAGCTCTTCTTCTCTTAGCTTGCCCTTCTGAGTTCTGCTCCTACAAATGGCATCGTGTGGGGACAGGGAACTCTGGATCCTGCCCTGACTTCTTGCCCTTTGTGGCTCGAGGGGGAGCAGTAGGGCATTGGCCATCTTCATGAGGGAGACACATCTGGATGTTGTTGAACCAAGCTGAGAGAGCGCCTTCTGCCGCCCCACGGTGGCACCCGAAGAGGCCACGTCATGTCTCCCGGAAGGGGGACCCTTCCAGCCTGACCCACCCCAGCTAGGGGCCGTGCATGGATAGGTAGTTTCCTCGCACCTTCTGGGTTGTTGCCATAAATGTGTAAAACTATCTTTGTCGTTTTTAAAATTAAAATGCTGTTTTAGGGGCAACCTGGGTGGCTCAGTCGGTTGAGCTTCTGACTTCAGCTGAGGTCGTGATCTCACAGTTTGTGGGTTCGAGCCCCGCGTCGGGCTCTGTGCTGACAGCTCAGAGCCTGGAGCCTGTTTCGGATTCTGTGTCTCCCTCTCTCTCTCTGCCCCTCCCTTGCTCGTGCTCTGTCTCTCTCTGTCTCAAAAATAAATAAAAACATTAAAAAAATCTTTTTAATGCCATTTTATTAAGTACCGGATACATAATGCTTCCTAAATCAAGCCGCACGATAACATGTTTAATGAGTCAGTCATGCCCTGCCCTCTCCTTCCTCAAGTGTGAATTTGCTCCCTCTGAACACCTTTTTCAAGTGCAATTATATGTTTCTTTTGAGATTTACTTCTGATTTCCCAATACCATGCTTGTCCTGGCATTTCTCCCCATTTTGGTTTCAGATACTATCTATTGACTTCTTACGTTGGAAAGTGAAAGTTTCCTTACTTGGCCTTGTGTTTGGGTTCGTGCAGTAAAAGCCCGCTGTGTCTTAACCAATGAGGACCGATTTCTCTCAAATTACTTAAAGTGCCGTCGAGGCTCAGTCTGGGATTGGAGCAGTGGTTCCGAGGGGTCACTGGGGACCCTGCCTGCCTCTTGCCATTCCGCGCTGTAATCCTCAGCGCGTGCCTGCCTTCCGTCCACTCTTCCCTTTCTGCGAAACAACAAACTCTACCTGCCTGGTACAGTAGACGGACGTGTCTATGTTCTAGTCCCCAGAACCCATGAGTATCCTAGGTTATAGGCCTGAGGGGAATCAAGGTCGCAGGTGGAGTTAAGTTTGCCAGTCTGCTGACCTTGAGGTGGGGCGATCACCCGGGGTCATTGGGATGGGACCAGTGTCAGCACAAGGGTCCTCATGCATGAAAGATGCGGAAGGGATGCTAAGGTGATGTGTGGAGAATGACGCTCCTGGCCATTGCAGACTTTCGGGATGGAAGGGGACCATGAACCGAGGAATGCAGGTGGCAGCCTGAAGCTGGAGGGACAGGTAGGTGGATTCTCTCCTGGAGCCTCCAGAAGGACGTCAGCCCTGCTGATGCTCTGTTACCTTCTTAGGTCCCCTGCTGCTGTCACATAGTTTGGCACTATTCAGGTTTCTGGTGTTTTGTGTGACCTTGCTCTCTCCTTTCTTCTGCTCCTTCCCTCCTTGGAAGGTCTTCCTTTCATTTCTAATGGGCTGGAACTTTGTGATCTTGGTGTGGACCTGTTTTCGTTCATCACACTGGGCCCTTGACAGGAAACTTGCAACCCTGAAAACGTGTGTCTGTTTTCTTATATTACTTGCCTTCACAGTTTCTCCCCCTCGGATTTCTCTCTTGGAATTGTTATTTGTTGCATCTCGAAACTCCTGGCTCTATCCTCTTTGGTATCCATTCCTCTTGTGTTTACTATGCCTTTCTCTGTCTCTGTCTCTCAACATAATCTTACAACTTTACCACTTTTTCTTTTTTTTTCTTTTTAAAAAAATGTTTATTTATTTATTTTGAGAGAAAGAGAGTGAGCGAGCAACGGAGGTGCCAAGAGGAGGAGAAAGAAAGAATCCCAGGTAGGCTCTGTGCTGCCAGCCCAGAGCCCAATGTGGGGCTTGAACCCACAAACTGTGAAATCATGACCTGAGCTGAAATCAAGGGTCGGACGTCAACTCTCAGCTGAGCCACGCGGGTGCCCCTCTTTCTTTTTTTAAAAGATTTTATTTTTAAAAAAAAAATTTTTTTTTTAATGTTTATTTATTTTTGAGACAGAGAGAGACAGAGCATGAGCGGGGGAGGGTCAGAGAGAGGGAGACACGGAATCTGAAACAGGCTCCAGGCTCTGAGCGGTCAGCACAGAGCCCGACGCGGGGCTCGAACTCACGGAGTGTGATATCGTGACCTGAGCCGAAGTCGGCTGCTTAACCGACTGAGCCACCCAAGCGCCCCTAAAAGATTTTATTTTTAAGTAATCTCGACACCCAGCGTGGGGCTCAAACTCACGGCCCCAGGATGAAGAGTTGCCTGCTCTGCCGACTGAGCCAGCCAGGTGCCCCACCACCACTTTTTGATTTTTGTTGTCACATTTTTCATTTTCTGAGAGCTCAAATTGCCCTGATAATCCCTCTTGTGGCCTGCTTTTCTTACTTCTTGGATGTAGTGCTTTCTTCTGTCTCTCCCAGTGTTACAGTGAAAGGAGCTAGTAGGTTTTACTATGTTTTTGTTTTCTTCCAGTCCCTGCCTTGGTTTCCCCTGGGTTTCTTTCCTCTTCCCCTACCCCATTTTGTTGTTTGGGTCTCTGTCTGTCCTATTTGGGACTTGCCCCCAATGTCTGGTGATGCCTCATTGAAAGCTCTGTCAGCAGGAGTGGAGATGGCTGGGACCAGACGGCTGGTCGACTCCACTGGTGGGTGTTTGGGCGGAGACTAGACCTTGCACTGTGGAACCTGAGTTACCACCGTCTTTTCTCTTGGGGTGATCCGTGTTACCGTAGCGGAATCTGGACGTGTCTTGTCAAGGGGGTCGTAAATTGGTCACTAACGTTCACGGTGCTAGCTGGAGGGGCACACAGGCGCCTTTTGTTATCCCTCCCTCGGCTTCCTGCTTTGCCCCTGCTTCTGCAGTGCCCACGTCTGGACCCTCTGGGTCAGTTTCTCCGGAAACTGAATTGCCAGTCTCCCATGGGGTAGAGGGGGAAGTTGGCCGGCTGCACAGGGTGGGCGTATGCCAGGGACCTGGGGGCTCTAACACCCATTCACAGACGTCCTGGGAACGTGCCGTTCTCTGTCCACCCCACACCCTGCCTTTGGCGGTAACTAGTGTTTTCAACTCCTGTGCCGTTCTGGTGTGCCAGGGTGCAGGTTGGCTGCCTCGTGTGGCCTCCTCCTCTGCAGACAGCTGGGCTTCAACCTTTTTCACGCCATTGAATCCTTTTTTGACTTTCAGAATTCTCTTATGTCCTCTCCTCTCCTGTTCTCTTTGTTTTTCTGACTTTTTTTTTTTTTTTCCTTGTAAATACCATTGCTATCATTCCAGTGGTTTCAGGAAGGAGGGGAAGGAATCACACATGCTCAGCCTACCATGTTTTACTGGAAGTCTTTCTGATCTTTTTTGGCCTTATCCCAGTACCAAACGCCAGTAACCCGGTGCGACAGATCTCTACACGTCACTGGTAGGAACTGAAACCCAGAGATGTTAAGAGCAGCCACCGACACAGCCAGTGTTGGGTTGGTCGTTTGGGGTTCATGGCTGGTAATTAATGGTGTAGGATATGCCACACACGGGAGATATAAACATAAGACAGAGTTGCCACTCTGAGGGGAAAAACAGGGCGCGAGAGAATTGTTGAGTCCTTACTGGGGATTCATGCATTATCTTGTGGAGTCCTCAAATCAAGCTTTCAGAGAGGTTGGGTAAAGTTTAGAGATACAAGATAAGCTCCCTGGGTGTCCCTCCTGAAAGTGACCGGGGTCTGGAATTTAAGCTCAGGTCTGTGTGACTCCACAGCAAATGCTCCCTGCTCTGACCCACTCTGCCTTTATTGTTTTGACTCTTTCTAGACCTGACAGCTCATGGCTCTGCTCTCAGAATCGCATCTTAACATGTAGCCTTCAGGTTTTCTGCACTGCCCTTCTCAGCTAGTTTTTGTTCTTGTCCTCATGTCTGCCCATCAGTGTCACAAAATGGCTGCTGCAGCTCCATGAATCACGTCCCCATCTGTAGGTTGAACAGCATTCGCCCAAAATTCATGTCTACCCAGAACCCTAGAATGTGACCGTTTGGGGTCTTTTGCAGATATAGCTAAGGCAAGGATCAGGATGAAATTATATTGGATGAGAGTGGGACCTAAATCCAATGAGTGGCAGAAAGGAGCCCATGAAGACAGAATCAGGCTGCATGAAGCCAGAGGCAGAAATTGGAGTGACATGGCCACAAGCCAGGGGAATGTCAGGAGCCACCAGAAGCTGGAATTGGTAGGGAAGGGTTCTGCCCTGGAGCTTTTAGAAGAGAAGCTGACACCCTGAATTTGAGCTTCTGGCCTCCAGACCATGAGAGAATAAGTGTCTGTTGTATCAAGCTGCCGAGTTGGTGGTCATCTGCTGTGGCTGCACATGGAATCAGATACACCAATCCGAGGCTGGAAGGAGAAGGGAGGTCTGCAGATTCCCTAGAAACAGGCTTCCTGTAACATCTCCTTGTCAGAAAGAGGTAAAATGGCCAATCCTAGCTGCAAGGAAGTCTAGTAAAACAAGAGTAGGGTTTTGTTTTTCCGTATTTGGAAAGTTCTGAGTTTTGGTGACTGCCCGTGCTCTGGCTGTAAAGAAATGACCGGGACATGCCAAGGAGTCACCTTATTGCTTCCCCAGAGCCAGGTGCCTATGGAACGTCTCCTCTCCTCCCTGTGGTCCCCCTTTCCTACGACTTCCTTCCCTCTTGTTTTCTCCTCTTTCTCTAACAGCCTCCATCCTGTATGTAGCTCAAAGCAGTGCCTTGAATGTTAACTAAGATAATCTGCAGTGAACTTGCCCTCTGTGTCGTTGGTGCTCAACACAAGTGCACAGGAAGGAGGCTTACAAAGGTAAGGGTGGATATAAAGTGTGAAAGTTGGGAAGGACTTCGTGAATGCTGAGAAATGTGCCGCCTTAGACGTGTCTAAGAATCGAATGAGGGGCCGTGTGCCTTTGGTTAGTACCTGCTACTGTCCTGGAAGCTGGGTCACGATTTGGACCAACACTTCTCACACTCGAATGTACATTTAAAAATCACCCACAGAAGGGCGCCTGGGTGGCTCAGTCGGTTAAGCGTCCGACTCCTGGTTTCAGTTCAGGTCACGATCTCATGGCTTGTGAGTTCGAGCCCCACATCGGGCTCTATGCTGACAGCGTGGAGCCTGCTTGGGATTCTCTCTCCCTCTCTCTCTGCCCCTCCCCACCTCTTCTCGCTCTTTCTCTCTCTCTCAAAATAAATAAAAATAAACTTTAAAAAAAAACTCAAAAAACAAAAATCACCCACAGAATTTACCAAATGCAGATTCCCAGGTTCTTGTGTGCCACCACCCTCTCCCTCCCCTCTCCTTGCTCATGGGATTGTCTGGAACAGGGCCTGGGAATCTATATGTCTACTACGCTCCCCCACCCAGGGTGGTCCATCCACTTCCCATGAGCTTCATTCCAGTCCCATGATTGTGAGCTTCCGGAAGCACGGCCTGAATTGATTTTCAGACGATTTTTTTTTTCAATGTTTATTTATTTTTGGGACAGAGAGAGACAGAGCATGAACGGGCGAGGGGCAGAGAGAGAGGGAGACACAGAATCGGAAACAGGCTCCAGGCTCTGAGCCATCAGCCCAGAGCCCGACGTGGGGCTCGAACCCACGGACCGCGAGATCGTGACCCGGCTGAAGTCGGACGCTTAACCGACTGCGCCACCCAGGCGCCCCTTTCAGACCCTTTTTGCAAGAAGCGGGAGGCAGCTCTCTGTTCCTGGCTTTTGGACAGGGATTTGGGCCTAACTGGCCTTCAGTCTTTGAGGAACTTTCCGCAGAGGGGGCTCCGGGAGTTTGTTTGGACCTCCTCGGAGCCGCAGGCACACAGGGACCTGGGACAGAGCGCGCAGGGTGGCTGCGCGATGGGAGGGATGAGCCGCAGGGTTCTGTTATCACAGGATCCTGTCAGCCCCTGTGGGCCTACAGACACGTCTGCACAGCCACCTGCTGGAACAGAGGGATAGGAGCTTCCTGCTTTCCGAGCACACGCCTCCAAGGAAGTGGGGGGAGAAAGCTGGTTAGAAACGGAGTTGGCCACTGTCACCTTTTAGCATTCCAACGGTGATTCTTCCTCTGCCTTGGCCTTCCCCGGACCTGAAGAGCGTTCCCGTGATGCCGTGTGAATTCCTACATCTCTCCGCTGCCCTTCTACTCTATCTAATCTCTCCATCCCATAGCACACCTCCTCTCAGATACATCCAGTTCCCTCTCTGTGACCCGCTGTTAAACTTTCCTTTAGGGGCGCCTGGGTGACTCAGTCGGTTGAACATCCAACTGGCTCAGGTCACGATCTCACGGTTCGTGAGTTCGAGCCCCGCGTCGGGCTCTGTGCTGACAGCTCAGAGCCTGGGGCCTGCTTCGGATTCTGTGTCTCCCTCTCTCTCTGCCCCTCCCTCACTCATGCTCTGTCTCTCTGTCTCTCAAAAATAATAAATAAACGTTAAAAAAAATTAAAAAAGCTTCTTTTATCAGCATAAGGCACCAAAGGCAAAGCTCTCAGAACAGCACCCAGCACGGGACGCACTAGGCAAACACCGCCTCTTATGTGTTGTCTGATGCCCCCCGCGCCCCTCCTTGCTGACCTCACGCTCACCCAGGGCTTCCTCTCAGCCCCGCGGCCCCTGCCCCCAACCGTCCACCTTCCTCGCCCACTCTGCGCCCCTGCCGTTCCCAGCTCTGTGGGGTCTGGCCCGGTTTTATTGCCAGCCCATTTCCCGGCTACACAAAGGGGGCCTTTGTTACAGGCCCTTGCAGATGTTGAGTATTTGCAAAACATTCCAATCAGAAGGTGTTTGTCCTCTGGATGCCCTCGGAAGGGTCCGGGACAGGGGTTCAGGGGTGGCGATCCCAGGCCTCGGGAGCTGGGACTCCCTGAGAAAACGCGGCGAGTCACGAGTGCTTTTTGGTGTCATTTCCCGTAACCCTTTCAGTGTGGTCCCAGTCGATTTCCTCCCCACTTATGTGATGTGCCAGCAAGGCCCCGCACCCCGTCTGCCAGTTGACTTCCAGCGAGTGGGTCGCGTGCCTGTCTTATTGGACCCAGCAAAGGAGAGAAGCACAAGGAGCTGTGACTGAATTGTGTCCCTAAAAGTCATGTGTTGAAGCCCTAGCCCCCAATGTGACTGTATCCGGAGATAGGGCTTTCAGGGAGGTAACTAAGGCACTGTCTTAATCCAGTAAGATTGGTGGCCTTCTAAGAAGAGGAAAGAGGGAACTCGCCCTCTCTCTGCCATGTGATGACCCAGGGAGAAGGCGGCCATCTGCTCTCACCAGAACCCGACCACACTGGCCCCCTGATCTCGGACCTCCAGCCTCCAGAACCCTGAGAAAAAAATGTCTGTTGTTCAAGCCATTCTGTCCGTGGTGTTTTGTTACAGCAGCCTGAGCTGACTAAGACCCAGGGCAAGAATTGTGATTGACAGCTTCAAGCAGACGGGGGCCTTTTAAATGGCACACACAACCAGGACTTGGTGTTGTGATTCCAAACTCCATGCTCTCCCATTACAATATGCCTCCTTTGTATTGTTTCTGGAAGAAAAAAAAAAAACCCAGGAAATATCATCTCTTTTGGAGGCTCAACCTGCAAGGTGGCGATTGGATAATCTGTTATGGTGCCTCCTGGCTCTAGGCACCTGCCTCGTTCACCTTTCCCCTGATTCCCCAAGTCAGGAAGCTGATTCATAAACAGAAGCCGAGGCCCAGAGAGGTTAGGACAGCTTGCTGCAGGCCACACAGCAGGTCAGCCAGAGAGAGGGCAGGACTGGAATCTGGCTCTAGTGGGTCAGCACAGAGCCCTTTACTGAACGTCTGGAGTTATGGAAGCGAGGGAGGCTCAGCACCGAGGTTCAGCCATTCCCAGCCAAGCCTGGCCAATGAGCCGGCCATGCCAGGCTGTGCTGGGTATCCTCTTTCCTGCCTCTTGGGGACTCTGCCTAGTTAGAGGCTAGCTTCTCTGTTTCCGTAGGTTAGCTCCCCCCTCTTTCCTGTGTCCACTCTCTGCTCCCCCCTGGCCTGAGAACCCCACCCCACGTTCGTCACCAGCAGGTGCCCCCTTTAACCTCTCTGGACCTCTGTTCCTCTCTTTACAAAGCACCCATGCTCTTCCAGAGGGCCTTGTATAAAGACCAGGGAGCGAGGACCTCAGGAGAGATGGGCTTAGGAGATAGTGGGTGTGGGAGAAGTGGGGCAGTTGGAGACTTGCTGGGGAGAGTTTCTCACACTGGCTGTGCGTGTAGCTGCTGAAAAGTTGCTTTTCGCTTTGGAGGAGTGTGCATAGTCACCATCATCCTAGTACCTAGTTGGGGGTTGTTGGGAGGATTAAGAGGGTTGTTGAGGTTGTTAGTCCCCCAAACACATCCTACAGGACTGAGCGATGTCCTGGGATGTGGGACTGTCTGTGCTAAAACCAGGAAGGTCCCAGGCAAACCAGGATGAGTTAGTCACTCTGCCTGAAACAATGCTCTAAGGGGAAGTTACCCCATGTTTTTCAGGCAAGAACTAAATATGGTGGGTTGCAGAGGGCCTGTCATAGATTGGATTATTGTTTTGGTTGTATATACTCCCCCACCCCTTCCCACTGATCCTGCATCATGGCTGTTGGCCTTGGCCATATCACTTCTTTGGCCGATGGAATGTTAGCGGTCCCACCAGGAGCAGAGGCTTTAGGGTTTGGCTTAGTTTGGTTTCCTGTGGTCTATCTCAAGAAGAGCATGTCCCAGATCTCTACTAGCCCTTGAGTCTTGGATCTAGAGGAACACAAGTGGAGTGGATCTGAACCCAACTGTGGTAGATCGTGTCGATAATTAACTCTCTGCCTTGCCCCATCAGACGAATCATGCCAACCTGAATCCATGCCCCTTTGTACTGGGAGGTTGCTGTTTATGTCTTCAGGAGGGGGACCTATTTCTGTTGCCCTCCACTGCCTTGAACCTGGGCTGGGCACCTTGTGACTTGCTTTGGCCAGAAGGTGGCCAAAGTGATATGTGGGGCTTCCAGAGCCCTTAAGAGACCTTGCATACTGGACTGTCACTCTCCTGGCCCCCCGAGCCCACCATGTTGCGAAGACATCCTTCTAGATTCCTGAGGAACGAGAGGCCACATGAAAGAGAACCAGTGATCCCCAAAGGATCGCCAGCACCAATTGCTGGACACAGAAGTGAGACCCCTCGGACCCTAGCCACACGAATGAGCCCAGCCAAGATCAGCAGATCTGCCTGGCCAGCTTAAAGAACCATCAGAAAGAAAGAAATCATTGTTTTAAGCCACCGAGTTGGAATAGATGACTGTCCACCCACAGCCTGGGATCCAAGCTCAGCCAGCAGGCAACCTCCAGTCACGTTGCCCCGTTGGGTCCATCCCACGCTGGCAGAACCACAGTCAACCAGCAGGCCTGCGAATGTGGTATTCAGTGCCTCTCATTGTAAGACAGTAGTGTTCCATCATTTGTCATGCTATCGGTATTGAACTTATGTTAACATGGGGAGATTCAACCGAAGCGAGGCTGGCTCCAAAGCCCAGCCTTTAACACATTACAATCCTGTGCTGTCATCTTACGTCCCAGAAATATTGCCCTGGGTGCCCAGGCACATCCCCAGCCTGCCCGAAGCACCCAGAAACCTGTGTGCAGCCCGGGTCCCCTTTTATCTTATGGTCCTCATTGTAGAGGGCCTTCCACATTGTTAGAAAGAGAAGGGAGTGAGGGTCACATGCCAAAAAGAAATGGTGGTTGAGGAACTCTTTTTACAAACTCTGTAAAGCTTTGCAAACAATCAATATAGACTTAAATATACATTAAGACAGCATAGATTATACCCAGGAGTGCTACAGCAGAGAGAGGCATAAAAAGTTGAGGAGCGGAGAAGAACATCGCAGAAAATCTGGACTTCAGGGTAGGGAAGCAGCAGACTGCATGTCACATAATAACCATTTTGGGGTACCTGGGTGGCTCAGTCGGTTAAGCGTCCGACCTCAGGTCACGGTCTAGCCCCGCGTCAGGCTCTGTGCTGATGGCTCAGAGCCTGGAGCCGGCTTCAGATTCTGTGTCTCCCTCTCTCTCTGCCCCTCACCCACTCGTGCTCTGTCTGTCTCTCTCTCTCTGAAAAATAAATGAACAACGTTATAAAAAAAAAAACATTTTAATGAGGTTCAACCACACAACTAAGCAGCATGTGTGTGAAAACCGCAATGGAAATAAAGGGAATGATAAACGGAATTTGGGGTATTTGTCCGGGAAGAGGAGGAAGGTCTACACAAAGAATGTCGGTGGTCTTAGATCTTCATTAAGCTGGGTGGTGGATTCCAGGTGTTCCTGTGACTATTGCAAAAGAGTAACAACACCCACACAGGAAGCGGCAGGATATGATGTGTAGACTCTGGGTTTGAACCTCAGTTTGCCACGCACCAGGGTCTTGGGCAAGTGACAACCTCTTTATGCACTAGTCTCCTCATCGGTGAATGGACATTGGTGGCCACAGTACCTACCCCAGAATTATGAGGAAGAAGTGCCATAGAAAGTGCCTGTCAGGTACACGCCATGAGTTACGTGTGTTAGTTTGTATATATCAACTCTCCTACGGGAAACGAGATGGAGTTGGAGAGGGTACTCGTCTGTGTTCATTCATTAGTGCGGATTAAGCGTCTGCTCTGAACCAGACTCAGGGGCTTATACGGATCTGCGGAAATAAACTGGTGAGTTACAGGGGAACGTCATTTATTGATTTGCAAAGCAAGAGCCTGATGCCCTTGTTGCAAAGCCTTGCACGGAGGTGTGTCAGCAGAAGGGTTGGGAGGGGTTTCATGGAGGAGGAAGGGTTTCGCGCAGCTGCTTCGAGCCCCCTCTGGGGCTGGGGCTGAATGTGCTCCCCCAGCCGGTCTGGGATGGCTGTGGATTCCACTTTGGCCTTGAATGGGAGTGATTGTCTTGTGCCTGGGGAGGAGCAGGCCGTGGAGTTCAATAATTAATTTGCCACAATTAAACCAGAGACTTCTGTCTCCAGCAGCAGATAAGCAAGCGGAGAGCTAACAGCGGGAAGGGAGGGGCGGCTTTGACAAACCGGTTGTGAAGGGAAGGCGGGGCTGATTGACTGGTGACAGTGGCCGGTCATTGCTTTATGGTGGTAATAAGTCATCCTCGGGCATCTGAGGGATCTAGGCCCCAGCTGTGGGGATAAGGGGGTAAGCCCCTGGCCAGGCTTTCTTGGCAGTCTGATGGACCGTTAGGGAAGGTTTGGGGGCCCTCGAGGTGGAGGTTGGTTATCAGTTTACCTTGGTCCTTTGTGTCTGGGCTAGGTGGACCAGATGCACCAGCTGCTATGTGGACGTCGGGCGTCTCCACCAAGAGGCAGCTAGAGTCGAGAGAGGACTCTGTCAGGCGGACATGGCGATCAGCCCAGGGGGACTGGCTTTCCCTAGGAAGCAGGGACGGGAGTAGGCAGCAACAGGTTAGACTCCAGGAAGAACTTTCCTCCGGAAGCAGTGATAATCAGAACACTTGGCCTCTCTTGAGTGCTTGCTTCGAGCCCAGCACTAGGTAGTTGACACATAGTCACTAATTCCTGTAACCCACAGGGTAGGTAATTTTACCATCCCTTTAGAGAGATGAGGAAGTGGAGTCTGGCTGATGTTAAAACACCTTGGAGTTCTTGTAGCTCCAAAGCAGCAGAGACACGAATGGAAGGAACCGACAGGTGCTGACGAGCCTTTTCTTGCAGCTTCTAGGCTCCAGGTATCCTGCATGCCCAAAGGTGCCCATCAGAGATGTTTCAGGACAGTCTTATCTCTGGAGTCTTCCTTGGTCCTCTTGTTCTGACATTTATCACCTGTGGCCATACATGCGGTCATCACATACCTGCATAGGTCACACGCACATATACGACACACACATGCTCGTGCATAGCACATGCGTGCACCCACATCACATAGACACATCACCTGCCCCCCCCCCCCCCGCCCACCCACACACACCTTCGAGGAGCTGGTGTGAGGGCAACAGAATCGTTGGACCGACAGAAGCCGGTTGTCGGCCCCAGGGGCAGCTGGGGCGGATGGTATCCCTGGAACATGCTGAGGGCTGTGCTAGACCACCAGCACGTGGTTGCCACAGCCACACTGGAAAACAGATCTCATACTGGCCCTTGAAGTTATCCACACTTACTGCACACTTGGCCACAGTAATTGGGTCGCGCTTCATCTTTGTAGGAGGTCTTCTGGGAGCCCTTCAAACTCCAGAAAGAGCTCATTAAACTTCGCATTGGTCTTGAGATGGGAACTGGGGACCATCCCTGCCCACGCTGACTTTATTAAATTGAGGCCCAGTGAGGGTGAGGGTCATGTGTGAGATTATTTGGCTCAGGAGCAACAAATTCGGTGAGGACAAATTCTGTGGGGACCTAAACGCAGCCTGACAAGCCTCCAGCGTGCCACGGTTGGCAGAGACTGAGACAAGGGGATAGGTGGCCACAGCCCATTGGTCCTGAAATGACTTGGCCGCTCTGTTAACCTATCAGGCAGTGACTGAGGGATGCTGGTGTGATGGATGCACCTCTTCTCCTCCTTGGCGGGGGTCGTGTTTGCTCTGTAGTTCCGTTCCCAGAGTTAGTCCAAAGGAGAGTTCTAGGAGTTTGCTCCCTCGTTCGCCGTGGATTGATGGAGCTGTGATGGGCTGCTGGGCTGACTGACTGACGCCATCCACGGAGTTGGAGGTGGCCTCGGCTGGGGACTGGGTTCTGAGATGTCGATTTGCAGTAGGCTTTCTCAGTGTCGTGAGGTCTGAGGCTGGATCGTTCTGTCTCGTGGGAGGCTGTTCTATGTGGAAGGGTGAAAACGAAAAATGTCTTAGACGTGCCCAGTGCTCCCTGGGCAAGGAGGGAGGGAATGTCTCCATCGAGAGCCGGTGCTATTGGTACCTTTGAATTAGGGGGTATGACTGTCTTCAGGCCAACAGTCACCCTGCCTCTTGTCCCTTCTCCCTCTCTATCCATCCCTGCCCTCCCCATCCGTCCGGTGGGCGTCGTGAAGGCAGAGGACGAAGCCTTTGAATCGCGAGTCCGGAGGAAAGCAAAACTCGAGCCCTACCTCGCACGGCCTTTTGCCACCAGCAAAAGCGAGCCGGGAGTGGGCATGGCAGCTAGGCGAAATGGGGCTTTCTTTTCTCTTCCCTCAAAGTCCTCATTCTCTGCAAGGTCTGCGAGTGGCCAACGGAGACCCGAGGCCGCTCTGCAGGCAAGGACAAGCCGCCGGCACAAGCACCCCTCTGTCCTTTTCTCCAAAGGGGGTTTGCCTTCCTCCTGCTCCTCCTCCTCCTCCTCCCCTTCCCCCTCCCCTTTTAGAAACTCCTGTGTTTTTCCCATCCGTCCACTTGCACGGCCACCCGTCCCCCCAACCCCCTCCCCGAGTCCTGGTACACCTGACTTATTTATTTATTTATTTACGGCTGGAGTATTTGAGCTGAGGGTGAGTTCGGGTCTATTAAGTTTGCTCCTTTTCCTGCCTGGGAACCCGGGTAATGAGTAACCATAGCGTGCTACAGGCAGCTGGCTCGGACAAACCCAGAGGCGCTGCGAGAGCTGCATAAGGGAGCGTTTGTTTTGTCCCTTCTCAATAGTTCCTTGTGCAGGAGGCAGGGGATGGGAGGGAGGGAGGGAGGGAGGGAGGGAGGGAGGGAGAGACAGACACTAAATCACTGCACTTTTGACAATTCCTCTCTTCTCTCCTCCTCCCTCCCCCCCACCCTCCTCCCACCTACACCCACCATCGTGGACCCAGGGCTTCCCGAGTCTTCCCACCGGCTCATCCAAACCTTGCGGGGTACTTTTTGGCGCGTTGTAGATGACGCGGAGCCTGAGGGCTGATTTTTACCATGGGGAAGCTTCAGGCGCCCTGGGTCTCCCTCTCAGTATGTAGATGAACACAATGCCCATTGTCTTCCAGTTCACTTAATGATCCCATAAATCTCTAGCTATCTATTCCCAACCTTGTGTGCCTGGCTATGCTATAAAGCTGTTTGAAAAGTGCTTTCATAAAGCAGTTCAAGTATATTATGGGATTAGTCATATGCGCCACAATCAACGTGGGGCTCATTAGGGCTGTACTTGGTTCGTATTATTGTGGAGACCGAGAGACAGACCAAGAAATATATTGCCTCTGTGGCCCTTGGAAAATCTCCCAAGTGGTAGTCATATCCATTCATTCCATGTGCGGGTATTAAATATGTATAATAAACCAGCCACTTGGCTAGGTACTAGGAGCAACTGTAGAAATGAGTGGGACATGATTCTTGCCTCAAGTTTACAAAGTGGTAAGAAAAAGAGGAACGAACGCATGTCTGTGGATTAGGGTTATATAGAGTCGGATGGGATATGTTCCCTACGAGGGGTACAAACAAACTCTCCCAGGAGACTAGAGGAGGGAAAGATCAAAATCTTCGGTAGCATGAAGGGAGGCTAGACCTAGGAGGTAAAAATGGAGGGTGGCCCCTCCTCCAGGAAAAAGAAAAGTTTTACCAGAGATATTGAGGCAGGTGGGACTTGGAGCTTATTTGGGGGACAAGGAGGGGCTGGGTCGGTTAAGTCATGGGCAGATAAATCCAGATCTGCGTTGGGTTTTAATGAATGAGGCTACGGTGTGTGAAATACATACAAAAGGGAAGACATTAGCAATGTGGAAACCAGTTAGAAGGGGCTCCTCTGAGATAGAAGCAAATGAGAAAAGAAAGAATGGGCAAGACAGCGAACCATAAGATGGTGGGGGTTAGGAACTATGGAGACAGCAGCGTGGAGGGGCACTGAGCTTTTTGCCTGGGTGGCCGGGAGGGCCGAGCTGGAGAAACATAACCAATCGGGAGGTCCGGCGAAGGATCAGAACTGAGCAGCGAGATGAACAGTGTGGTTCGTGTGTGTTGGGTGTCAGGGGCCAGCAGGGCACCAAGGAGCAGGCGCCTGATAACCAGCTGGAAAGAGAGTTCTGGGGCTTGAACGGAAAGTCACGACTGCGATCTCTCGCTAGCTGGCCAGTTAATGCTTCCGTGACGGGGGGAGCATTCTTGGAACACAGGACTGGATCTCTTCCCTTGGCCTGTCCCGGTCCTCTCCCCACCCTGCCCCAGGAGCTACCCTATCTGGATTGCATCGGCAGGCTCTCTTGGCCTCTGGATTCCAGCTGGGTTCAGCCAGCGGAACAACGGCGAGGGATGGAAAGCAGCCATAGTTCTTGGCACGTGGGTCTCCCTGTGTTGCTGCCTTCTCTAGATTCTGGAAACAATTGCTCCCCTTGTCCCCTCTGGCTTAGTGGGGAGAGGGAGGGGGTCAAGCCTCATTGCTGGCAGGGGCTGAGGCCCTGCACTCTCCCTTGTTGGTTTCCCCGAACCTTATCCGTCCCCTTGTGCATAGTCCCTGCCTTCAACTCTCTTCAGCCCTGCAATTGGGAAGGGCCATCTGTATCCTACGAGGACCCTGAATAATACAAAAACTGGAGTCAGGGACACACAGAACATATCCTATCTCTTTCTTGTGGATGATACTCCCAATCAAGAGAGACCTTCTAAGAAATGGACAGATAATCATTACAACTGAGGAAAGCTCTGTCAGCTGAAATGATTGGCAAATTTTCTAGGATCCGTCCATCATGGGATCAGCTCTTGATCACCTGCTTTTTAACATTTCCAGATTCTTCTCTGTCATACTGTCTGCCACCGACTTCCCCGGGAAGCTTCAAAGCTCCTTCTTGACGCTAAGATGAGTTGCTATTTGAAGTCAAAGCCGTGAGCCACCTATAATGGAACCAGCATTTCCTAAGCAGAAAGGAATTCTGAGCAGGAACATTTGCTTTTTGCTCAAGTTTATCAAAACTTCTTCCAAAACTTGGCGAATTTCCAGTAGAAGATAGCCTCTAAGTATCAGTCTGTTTGAAAACGCATGCGTGCCCTTCACGCGGTGTTTGCTTTCCTGCCTCGGTGGCGGCTCTCTTGTCACAATCTCTTTGCACATGGTTCGGGAGTTCATAGATGTTTTCATTGCAAGCGAGAGACACCCAGATGGAACTAGCATGGGCCCAAAGAGGAATTTCTTGGAAGGGTTTGGGGCAAAATAAATAAATAAATAAATAAACCCAAATGAAAGAATGGAATATCCAAAGACAGGTTGGAAGGAACACAGTCTGTCTTCAGAACATGCGTGGAACTGCTTTTCTCTGCACGTTAGCTGTCTTCCTTCTCTTTGCAGATCTGCTTTCTTCATATGGTAGGGAGAGCGGTCGTTCTCAAGGAAGGGAGGACTACCAGGCAAATTAGTGTTCACCATACACATGGTCGAACAGCAATTATTTCCAGAAGCCAAGTAATCAACTTCGTTTACGAGGCTCCACACACACCATTTGACGTATGCACAATTTAATAGACAGAAGCTATCAGTTAAGCAAATAAATCAATCAGGTAATTGGCAATGTCAACGCAGGAACAACTCGTTATTTTCTGGTTGCCGATGGATGCACCTTAGTTATTTGATAGGGCGGTGACTGAGGTTGTGTGATAATGGATCATAAATGAGATCACACAGGTACAAGCCTCGGTGTATGTGACCTTGGGCAGGTCACTCAACATTCCTGACCTTGTTCGCTCATCAAGAAAAATGGGAATAACGGTACTGTCACCTCAGAGTGTTGACATGAAGCTTGAATGATGTCATGTTTGTAAAATGATGTTGCAAAGCCTCTTGAGAGTTCGAGTTGGAAGACAGAAGAAACCGTGATCCATAAATCCCAGCACCGCTCAGGTTTCTACACACCCTTTATATCTCACTGGTTCTCAGAGTCATCTTGCAAAATAAGGAGGCGTGGGGAAAATGGCCCCTGCGTTTGGGATGGTACAAACAGGTCCAGAAAGGTTGAGTGGCTTCTTGAAGATAACACAGCAGAGTCACTACCAGAGTGGGCTATGTGTTCAAGACTTCAGCCTGGTGCCATCAACGTGACTGGTCATCAGTCAAGGATGCCTTCTGTGACACAAATCCTGATGTAACCTGTAAGTGTAGACAGTGAGGACATGTTCGACATCACATAGCGGCAAGTCCAGAGGTAGGATGGGCTCCAGGACTAGTCAATCCGGTGGTTCAGTGATGTCATCAGGGACCCAGGTTCTCCCAGCCCCAGCATCACCTTCATCCTGAGGTTGGTCACTGAAGGGTTGCAAGGTGTTCCTGGAAATTGAGGCTACATGCTGGTCATTTTAGATCAGGAAAGAATGTTGCCCCACCCCCTCATTGTACAGGTGAGCTTTGAACACCTGGCCAAATGTCACATGGTAGACTAGAACTGTAATATGTGATTAATGGGAAATCAAGTGCATATTTGGAAGTGCACCGCAACGGGGACCCAGATGGCTAGGGATGGAGGGCAGACTGTGACTTCTCAGTTCCTGGCTTGTGTTAGAAATTTCTAGGTCTCCCAATGTGCCATTAAATATGTTTTCCAACTGTTTCGAATATTTGCAGTGATACTGGCTTTATTCCATTGCCACTTTAGGTGACACTGAAATTGCAGTGTTTTCCAAGTGTGCCTTCATTTGCAAGGTTCACATAGAATGCCAGCATGCAATCGGGCCCTCACTCAGGCAGGTGTCTCGTTCCACAGGGAGGGCTTGTATTTCCCTTCTCCCCTTGGTTCCGTGTCTCCCCCAGCCCCTGGCCATCACCAGCCTACTTTCCATCTCTATGAATTTGCCTGTTCTGGACATTTCATACAAATGGGGTCATGCAATGAGTAGCCTTTGCATCTGATTTCTTAGCATATTTTCCTTTTTTCTTTTTTGTTTCTGTTTTTTTATTAAAAAAATGTTTAATGTTAATTTGTTTTGAGAGACAGAGCGCAAGTGGGGGAGAGACAGAGAGAGAGGGAGACGCAGAATCTGAAGCAGGCTCCAGGCTCTGAGCTGTCAGCACAGAGCCCATTGTGGGGCTTTGAACCCATGGAGTGTGAGATCATGACCTAAGCCAAAGTTGGACGCTCAGCTGACTGAGCCACCCAGGTGCCCCTCTTAGCATATTTTCAATGTTCCTTTATGTCGTAGCATGTATCAACCCTTCATCCCTTTTCATTGCTGAATAATATTCCATTGTATAAATGTATCACATTCATCCATTCATCCACTGATGGATGTTTGGATCGTTGCCACTTTTTGCCATTATGACTAATGTTGCTATGAGTGTTTGTGTACAAGTTTTTTGTGTGTGTGGACATATGTTTTCACTTCTCTTGGGCAGAGACCTAGCAGTGGATTCGCAGGGTCATATAGTAACAATATTGTAATCATTTGAAGATTGCTGGACTGGTTTCCAAAGTGACGGCTCCATTTTACCTTCCCACCAGCAGTGTCTAAGCGTTCCAGTTTCTCCATATCCTCACCAACACTTGTTACTATCATGTCAGCTTTAACTAGACAAAGTTTTACTACTTCCTTTCCAGCCTCGATACCTTTATTTTCTTCCCTAGTTGCTGTGGGCTACAAACCCCAGTACCATGTTGAGGAGAAGTAATGACAGTAGACATCCTTGGCTTGTTCCTGACCAGAACACCTCCCATCTTTCACCACCACGGTTCGCTGTGGGCTTTTCATAGATGGCCTTGATTAGGCTGAGGAAGTCCCTTTTGTTCCTAGTCTGAGTGTTTTCTTGGGAAAAGGTTTTGGATTCTGTCAGATGCTTTTTCTGTGTCAACTGAGATGATCAGGTAGCTTTTCTTCTCTTTTCTTTTTTTTTTCAATTCATATAGTGAATTGCATTGATGGATTTCCTTGTGTTGAATCAACTTTGCATTCCTGGGGTAAAATCCCACTTGGTCATGGTGTATGATCTTTTTTATATGTTGCTAAATATGGTTTGCTAGTATGTTGTTAAGGATCTTTGCAGGTATATTCACAAGGGATATTGGTCTGTAATTTCTCTTTATTGTTTTGTCTTAGTAACAAGGTAATACTGGGTGTTACCGGGAATCAGGGTAATACTAGCTTCATAGAATAAATTGGGAAGTGATCCTTTCTGTTCTGTTTTTTGGAAGAGCTCGTGAAGGATTAAATGTTTGTGAAGATTTTAAAGTGTGGTAGCTTTCATCCATGAAGCCATCTGGCCCCGGGCTTTACTTTGTGTGAGGTTTTTTTCTTTTAATTACTAATTCAATCTCTTCTTGTAGGTCTACTTAGATAGCCTATTTTTCAGATGATTTTTGAAAACAGGTAGGTGAAAGGTCAATTTGCCAGATAAAGTAATTATTAAAGAGTTATACTCTCCGTGTGAAAATACTGCCGTTGACAGTGTTGAGCTTCTAACTTGGCTTAAGGTGGTGAACCCGTAGAATGAGCCCCTCCCCGCTCTTCAGGGCCTGGCTCTGACTCTCACGATCCATGTGACGGTGGGAAGGTCACTCTGTCTCTGAGTGCCCGTTTCCTCATCTGCAGCTGTCTTGCTGTGTGAGCTTGATCGGTTGCTTACCTTCTCTGGGCCTCATTTTCTACGTATGTAAAATGAAGCAGCGAACACATTTGTTAGGAATGTGCCTTCCACGTCCGGATTGACTTGGGAGCCTCTCCATAAACACTTCATTGAGTAAATGAATGAAAACAGTGACGGTTTGTTATCCTGTCTCCTCGCCTGGGCCTTTTCTATGAAGCCTGTGAGAAAGCCTGATGGCTTATGGCCTCTTCGGCCACTTGTACAGAAAGCCGACCCCTCACTTTCCCGCAGGACACCCAGACTCTGTTAATTAAGGGCTGAGCCAGAACTTGAATTGAGCCTCTTCCTTCCTTCCACCTGATATTTCTTCACTGGACAGCCATCCCTGCAGGTGGTCTGATTTCTGGCATGCAGAGGCGGGGGCAGGGAAAATCAACAGGTTGTACAGAATAACTGATGTTCAAAGCCTGCTCGGGCACCTACCCACCCCATGACCTTGGTCACGTTCTTCGGCCCTCTCGAAGCCGCTTTGCTCATCCCCGTGGGGAGGAAGGACGGTAAAGGTTGCAGTGGGGCGGCAGGCTTAGAGACGCGTGCCAGCCATTATTAGCTACCCCTCCTTCCTGCCTCTCTCTTCCCCCCTCCTCAGCGAAGCAGAAGGAGGGGACAGAACTTTCAGTGTGGGATGAGGTAAGTGAGGAGGCTGATTTCAGAACCTCTAGCAAACAAAGCCTCAGTGTTCCAAGGGGAGCGCCCGTGTGGCTCCTCCTTACTGGGGGGTAGGAGGAGTGGGGTGGGGCATAGGTATTTTCCCAGAACTGCTCACTCAAGTCTCCCACCCATCTGACCTGCTCCCTGGAATGGAAGAAATGACCTGAGAGAGAGAGAGAGAGAGAGAGTGAGTGTGGGAAGAGAGGGCATCTCAGGTGAATGCCTGGACCCGTGTCTTAGTATTTGCATTACAAAGCTTCTTGCAAAATCTGGGTTGGGCTTCCTGCTCACCCCAAGGAGGAGCCCTGTGCAAGTCCCAAGCTCTGCGTGTCCCCTGCCCATAACCATACCCCCTTTTCAGGGGCCTGTTTGGTTTTGCTAGTTCCATGAAAGGGAAAAGGTGTAGTCTAACTGCGTCCCATGCCTTCTGTCGCCTTGTGCTGGCATGCCTGGGTGTCTGGGGCTTTCTGCAGCCACTCTACTCCCCGGGGGGGGGGGGGAATGTGGGTTTCTGGCTGAGCAGCTTTTTGCCATCAGTGGGAGACGTGGGGGAAAGCCGCCTGCCACATTTCACCCGGACGTGAGACCCTACGGCACCGGTTCTGACAGAGCGTGCTAGTGTGAGAGCGTAGCCATGCCTCCCTTCCCCGGCCCCCGGCACCTCCTAGCCTCTGCCTCCCCATCGTCCATGCAGCAAACTTCTCTGGCTGCTTTTAAAGCCAAAGTTGAGGCCGCCTCCTCCAGGAAGCCTTCTCTGACCACCCAAGTCGCTCACACTGCCGCCTGAGATGTAGGTGTCTCTGTGCACATGTAATTCTAGTTTTGATCAATTTTATCACCTGTCCTTAGAGAAGCCTTTTCAAGTCAGACCCACTTTTTCCTCTGTTACAGCCTTTCCATCCTTGTGTATTTCTTTCCTTATTTATTTCGTATTATTCTGCAATTATTTAATTTAATTGGGTTGTTTACTCATTTATTGTCTGTCTCCCCCGCAAGGAAAGGCTTTGTAATTATCCCCCCAGTGGTTTGCATAACACCTGGTGCTCGGTTGGTGCCCAATATATGTTTGTTGGGTGAATGAATGAATGGTCACCATCGTTCAGCGTAGAGACAAAAAGCCATCAACTCTCATTCTTCATGGTATTTCAAGGGCAAACACCATCCTTTCTCTCATGAGGCCATGAACCAGCAAAAATACTGACTGTAGTCGGATGCTGGCATGTCGGTGTAGCCTAATTAATTCTACCCTCTTGGTCAGCTTGCTGTAACGTCAGACTTTTGGGCAGAGCTTTGTGGGTGAGACTTCTGGGGGTTATTCAGTATGTGTGGGGGATAAGTGTTCATCCACCTGCCAGGGCACTATTTACCTGCATTTACCTTGTTAATGATGTAAGCTTGTCAGTCACATGAAACCAGCCTAATGTTGACTGAGCCCCAATTAAGGAGATTTTTTTTTTTTTTTAAAAAAAGCATATGATACAGGGGCGCCTGGGTGGCCCAGTCAATTAAGACTCCGACTTTGGCTCAGGTCATGATCTCACCATCCATGGGTTCAAGCCCCACATCGGGCTCTGTGCTGTTAGCACAGAGCCCGCTTTGGATCCTCTGTCCCCTCTCTCCCTGCCCCTCCTCCTCTGGTGCTCACTCTGTCTCTGTCTCTGTCTCTCTCCCCCCCCCCCGAAAATAAATGAACATAAAAATTTTTTTAAAAAAGCATATGATGCAGTTCTCGACCCTAATGTCCTTAAAATTAATTGGAGGAGTGAGACATGCACATGTGTAAGTAACCAGTGCTGAAAGACCACAGACAGACCACAGACTGCCAACATCAAGTGAATGGAGTGGATAACGTTGTGAAAGGAAGTACAGAGAGGAGAACCGTCTTTGGGATGAGGGGCAGGGAAGAACATCCCAGAGGAGCTTGAAGGACACACCTAGCACAAGGCATGGCAGAGAGGAGCCACTCAAGGGCAAACCTGAGGAGCATTCCTGGCAGATTGAATGGGCTGAGTAAGGTGGAGGTGGGGGGGGCGGTTCATCAAGGTGGGAGGTTATAAGGATTTGATCTAGGGTGGGAACAAAGGAAAAATGGACATAAGATATGTCAAAGCATGAATCAGGACGACTCAGGGAGGTGGAAGGCAGAGAGCAAAGGAATTAAAAAGGAATCGGGGCGTCTGGGTGGCTCAGCCGGTTAAGCATATGACTCTTGATTTCCACTCAGGCCATGATCTCACGGTGTGTGAGTTTGAGCCCCACATCAGGCTTTACATGGGCAGCACGGAGCCTGCTTTGAATTCTCTCTCTCTCTGCCCCTGCCCCACTCACTTTCTCTGTGTCTCTCTCTCAAAATAAATAAGCTTAAAAAAAAAAAAAAAAAAAAAAGGATTTGCGAGTTCAGCCCTGAGGTCCGAGAGACCTAGAAAATCATGGGCATACATAAAGTATCCAGAAATGCAAACCAGTTTGTGGATGGGGTCTGACTTTGGATTCTTCTCAAAGCAGACACATAACGTGGGTACCATAAGTCATTGATCAGAGTGTTTGCGTTCAGCAGCACCAGCGGAGGACGAGGGGAGAGTGACTAGGAGGGAGAACAGGCAATCATATAAATGGTGGGTTAACGAGAAGTTACGCCGAGGGCGTCCAGGGCTGAATCTCACTGGAGACCCTCTGGGCAACTGGGTGAACTTCAGAACTGCCAAGTGGCAGGGTGAAGATGAAGTGTTTATCCAATGACTTGGTTCCTTCCCTTATTGCTTGAGGGCCGTCCTTGGAGATGCTCTTACCGAGAGCTAAACAGTCCCCAGGAGCATCAGGAGACAGAAAACAGGACCACAGCTGGCTGGGGCAGAGGCGGTCACTTGCTAGAACTGCCCATTGGTGGCGTGGCTCTGTTGGGCGAGGCAGCGACAGTACGTGGGTCAAGGTGCTTGTTCTGAGGCAGCCTGGGGTGGAGACATCCGGCAGGCAGGTGGGAGACAGAGCTGGAGTCGAGCCACACTCCCTGGTGGGCAGGACTGGGTGCAAGAGGAAAAGGCACCCAAGGAGGGAGACGAGTGGGCAGCTCGGCCCTGGAGCCTGGCATGTGCCCCCCTTAGTGTGGGGCGGGTGGACCCGTGCAGACCCCAGCACCTGGCACGTTACTGCAGAAGCCTAGGGAAGGAAGGATTTCGGGAAACTCAGAAGGCCCGGACAAGCTCCCTGGAGGTAGAGGAGGGGCTGAGTCTGTGTGATAAAGGCAGGTGGACGGAAGTAAGCAGGTGGCAGGCCAGGCTGTTTGGCCCCAGGCAGGTCACCCTGCGTCTCATCTGTAAGACAGCAGTGATCCTCTTTCCTATTTTTTTTAAGGTCACTGTCTGTCTGAAATGTTTAAGTGCTTGGCACAGAGCCTGCCATTTAATTAGTGCTTGATGAAATTTTTCAGAATCATTTATTATTGAGAACTGGAAAGAATGATAGTCTTGTGACCTGGAGAGAGAGGTGTGGGCTCTGAGGACTCCTCGCGTGGTTGCACATGTGACCGCACACAAACTTGGAATTTTCCAGAAATCTAATGGCTTGGCTGATCCCTTCTGAAACTTCCTGGTGGTTCTAGAGCACTCCCTTCCATTTAATGATAGCATTTTTTTTTTAATCTGAAATCTGTCTGAGTTTGCGTCTCTTAGTTATTTTAATCTCTGCAACCAAGCAGAGAAAAACCGGCAAGCTGGGTTTCATAATTAGAGCCCACAGATATGCCCTGTCTACTTCTCAAACATGCCCCAGTACCTTTGGCTCTTCCCTTGTGCAGTCCCTGCTTTGATATCTTCAGGTGTCGGCACCAAGTTCATCTGCGTGTTTTAACCCGCCACCGTGAGTGTCCTGGGATCTCAGTGCACAAGACGGGGGCCGTTGGGTCGGTCTTGGACTTTGTTGAATTTCTTTCATGTCAAACTATTTCCAAATGCTCCGTCTCCCTTGCACTGCTCAACTTATGAAGGCTCTCTAAATCATATTGCTAATAAGAGAAAGGATATTGTGGAACGAGAGGTGGGGCATTCCATTTGTTTAAAATCAACACTGTGTCATGGGATGCCTGGGTGGCTCAGTCGGTTGAATCTCCTGACTTTGGTTCCAGTCATGATCTCGCGGTTCATGAGTTCGAGCCCTGCATCAGGCTCTGTGCTAACAGCTCAGAGCCTGGAGCCTGCTGGGATTCTGTCTGTCTCTCTCTCTCTCTCTCTCTCTCTCTCTCTCTCTGCCTCTGTCTGCGTGCCCCACACTGGTACTCTGTCTCTCTCTCAAAAATAAATGAACATTAAAAAAATTTTTAAATCAACACTCCGTCCAAGCCTTTTAATTTTTTAAAAAATTTTTTTAACGTTTATTTATTTTTGAGACAGAGAGAGACAGAGCATGAACAGGGGAGGGGCAGAGAGAGAGGGAGACACAGAATCCGAAACAGGCTCCAGGCTCCGAGCTGAGGGCACAGAGTCCAACGCGGGGCTCGAACTCACGGACCGTGAGATCATGACCTGAGCCGAAGTCGGCCGCCCAACCGACTGAGCCACCCAGGCACCCCATAAGCCTTTTAATTTTTAAAGTAGGATTGTGTATGTATGTAGGATTGTGCCCACTTGCAGAATAAAAAAAAATGTTTAAATGTACATCAGATGGTGCAGTTTCTGGGGCCGGGGGTGCAGCCTGAGAGTGTGCGTTTCGAGATGCCCTCCTGCGTGGCCTCCTGATGGTGATGTAGCTCTGTGCAGTAGAACTTGGGCAGCGACGGAAATGTTCCATATCTGCGCTGCCCAGTACGTTAGCCTCTAGCCACTTGTTGCTACTAAGCACTTAAAAAGGTGACTAGCGAAAGTAAGGAACTGAATTTTAAACTATTTACTTCTAATTACTTTTTTGATTTAAAGAGCCACACGTGGGCTGGTGGCTTACTGCAGGAGACAGTGCAGTTCTCAACTGTTAACTTTCTGGGATTATGTCTTGTTTATCTGTGTGCCTCTTCGGGATTTGCATGTTGTAGGAACAAGCATGATGACACTAATGTTTCCTTATGTTACACTCAGGTTGTGTTTTCGGGACTCCTTTCATGTATAGGATCTTATTGAAGCTTCCCAATGGTCCTAGTATTGCCCATGTGGGTACTGAGCGATCGCTTTGTCCCAGTCACCGTCCCAGATGTTTTCCAGGCACTAAGTCATTTGTGCCTTGAAATAACCCAATGAATGAGCCCCATTCTACAGATGAGGACATTGAGGCACAGATCCATCAGAACCCTGCTCAAGTCACTGCACCAGGCAGTGATATCAAAGCTGGGCTTTGAGCCTAGGATCTAGTCTGGCTCAGACCGCTCGCATTTAGCTTGATGCTTTATTGCCTTAGAACATACCTTCTCTTCCATAGGTGTTTCCTTTTTAACAGGTGCAACAGTGCTGCTTAGACTTTCCCAAAGGCATGACCGGCAGACCAGTGCCCAGCTACCACGTTTTATGTATGTTGATTGATGGAGACAAGGTGACTGGTTCTGAGCACTTCTGTCCCAAGCCAGGTCCCACCGTCACGCTGGCCCTGTGTCCTGCACTCAGGCCGTTTTACATCCACCACCTGGCTGGTCGCCATCAGCCCCAGGACCTTAGGCAGTGCCTCCTTTCAACAAGGAAGAGTAGAATGGGTGGTGGAAGAGTGTGGGCAAGGCAGGGAAGGGGCAGAAGGAAGGACAGGAGGACAGGTGGCCTCCCGAATGGCTAACATTTATGGAGCGCCTGTAATTGTCAAGGTCGCGCTGGGTGCTTCCTACCTATTCAGCCACTCTCACAGCAGCTCGTGCAGAGCACCTGCTGTTCCTGGAATGAACCCCAGGGCGGTGGGTACCAGAGTGAGAGGATCAGCCCATGCTGCAGGGAAATGTATAGACAGACACACCATCTGGAACTGTGGAGGAGCTGGGGATGTTTCTGAGCCCTGACTCTGCTATTTGTTTGCTCTATGACATGAACCGAGTCGCCTAACTGCTCCCAGCTTTGATTTTGCCTCTGACAAGTGGTTAATACAACACCTGCTGCTGACACCTTGGGAAGTCATATGACACGATATGTCACAAACATTCGGGACAGTGCCTGGCACGTAGCAAGCTCTCAGGAAACGTCTGCATCCATGGCATTGGTACAGGTGCTACCCCTAAAAGCAGGTGTGCAACTGGCTCTAAGAACCCCAGTAAGAGTCTACCATGTGCCCTTCCCCCAGCAAAGCAGACAGGAGGATCCTGATAAACAGGAGATAAATGCATGGCCTGCAGAAACTTGGTCTAGAGAAGACTCAAAGCGCTTGGAGGTTGGATGGAGGTCTCTCAGGTCATGGGCTTTTAAGAGGACTTCCCGGAAGAGGTGGCATGTGAGTTGGCCTTGAAGGCTAGGTAGAAGACGAGTCCGACATTCTGTAGCTAGGGCTGGGGGCATTCTGGGTAGAAGAGGCACAAGCAGCCACAGGGAGGGCTGGAGAAGTCTGGGGTGCTTGCAAATAGCAAGTATTCCAGTTTTTTCGGAGTTCAAGGGGATCTGTTGGTGAGTGTGGGAGATACAGATGAAGAACAGGGTTAAAGTCAGACTGCGGAAGGCTCTGATGCCAGGCCATCGAGTTTATATGTCATTTTGTGGGCAGTGAGGGGCTTCTGGAGGTACTTTTCCTCCCCAGTTTTCACTTTTATTTACTTGAAATTTCACACCCATTCTACATTTAATATGGAAAGTCAGAGGTCCAAGAGTAGCCAAGAAACTCTTTTTTTTGTAAAATTTTGTTGACGTTTATTTATTTTGAGAGACAGAACAGAGCGTGAGCTGGGGAGGGGCAGAGAAAGAGAGAAGGAGAGAGAGAATCCCCAGCAGGCTCCATGCTGTCAGCACAGAGCCTGATGAGGTAACTCACGAACCGTGAGATCATGACCTGACCTGAGATCAAGAGTCAGATGCTTCACCAACTGAGCCACCCAGGCACCCCCAGATTTCCTTAGTTTTGACCTAACATCCTTTTTCTGGGCAAGAGTGTCCCTTTAGCGTCCCCTGGGCTGTGACAGCTTTTCAGATTTTCCCTGGTTTTGTTGACCTTCACATTTTTGAGGGGGACCGGTCAGGTATTTTGTAGACTGTCCCACCATTGGAATTTTTCTCTTAACTAGATGATGAGGGGGTTACAACTACCCCTCCGCCTTTTATCCTTTACTCTTGAAAGGAAGTCACTCTAGGCAGCCTACACTTAAGGGTTCTACGTCCTTGAGGGCAGAATACCTACGTAAATTTTTGGAATTCTGCACAGATTTATTTTTCTTCATATATTTATTTATTCAATTATCTAATTGTATCAGTATGGACTCATGAATATTTATGGTTTACTTTGGGTTATAATCCAATAGTACTGGACTTATTTTGTTCAGATTGTTCTCAACTTCGGACCAACGTTCAGTTGGTTTCTGTGTCCCTTTGATGTTCTCCCATCATTGTGGTGTGTGTGTGTGTGTGTGTGTGTGTGCGCGTGCACGCACGCGTGTGCATGTGCGTGCACGTGCTTTCTTACTTCCTGGCACTACAGGATGCTCCAGGCTCATCTTGTATATTTCTTGCCCCAATCCTAAAATCGGCCATTTCTCTGAGGAAACCTGGTTCCTTTTATGGGGCAATCGTGATAGAAACAAACCATGGATCCAATGCTCATTGCCACCTGGGTGTCATTGTTTCTACATCCACATACAGCAGAGGGAGCCGGGAGATCTCTGTGTGTATACGAACCTGTCTACATACACATGTCTGTAAATATTCTCCAGGACTGTGAAATGATAAGTGCCTGTTGCTCCAAGCCAGCCAGTTTGTACAGCAGCTCTAGGAAATTAGTACAAGTCCCTTCCCCTCCTCTTCAGTGAGTTCCCCTTTCCTTTTTTTTTCTTTCAAAAAAATTTTAATGTTTTTGAGAGAGAGAGAGAGAGAGAGAGCGCACAAGTGGGGGAGGAGCAGAGAGAGAGGGAGGCACAGAATCTGAAGCAGGCTCCAGGCTCCGAGCTGTCAACACAGAGCCCGACGCAGGGCTCAAAGTCACAAACTGTGAGAACATGACCTGAGCTGAATTCAGGCGCTTAACCGACAGAGCCACGCAGGTGCCCCTGCCTTCTTTCTTCTTGACCCTCATGGTGTCCTCCACATGGCCAGCTCTCTGCCTGCCTTTGTCGTTTTGTGTTTTGTGTGCCTCTTTGGCTCCTTCCTACCCATTCTTTCCAAACTCCACTCAGAGACCAGCCCTCTAGATGCCTTGGCTCATGCCCCTGAGCGGAGTTAGGTCCCCTGTTGCATACGGCCCTTTGCACATCCCCACAGTTACCGCCGTGTTGTATCCTCCTCTTACCTGACTGTCAGCTTCTTGAGGGAGGACTCCTACCTTTGTGCTTCCGGTGTGTGCAGGTGCTCAGGTGTTGGATAAATGAGGAGGCAGCTGCAGAAATGTAAGCCTGCGATTAAGTGCCTGGCAGCTCCAGAATGTGATCTGGGAGCGTCTCGGATGGCATTTGGTTTGCAGAAGTTGAGCCTTGAAACTGAATTTGCTTAGCACTTAACAAGTGTAAGGAAATTATAGTTGTTGAAATTAGAGATGGGGAGATCAGGCCACCCTGTGCAGGCGGGTCAGCAATGAGTGTGGTCGCCTCCCTCTACAACCCCATGGAAGCAGTCACCAGTATCCTCTGTGTCAGATGAAGTATCCAAGGTGTACATGGGAACTCCTCCGTGAAGGTCACACACAGCTAGTTCGCGCAGGCTGGGACTGCAGCCTAACTGGGTTTGTCTGACTCCAGGGCTACCGAGGTTTGTCATCCTGGGCGGCATTTAGGTGCTTGAGGTCACCCACCTTGTGCACAAAGACCAGCCTAGACCTAACGGAGGTGAGAGCGAGGCCGGAATCCCAGCCTTACCTAAGACGGAAGGGTGCAAGGGAGCACAGCTGTTCCGTGTGGACCCCAACCGTTCCCACAGCTGTTCTGCATTTGCTGTGACTGGGTGAAGAGAACTACACCTCCCAGGAAGCAGCGCGGCGCCCTGGCTGCCCCCCTCCCTACGCCCCGCCCCGGGGAGGCTCATATATAAGGGCGGAATGGCCCGGCCTCCGGCAGAGCGCAGAGGCAGCGAGGGCGTGCGGCGCGGTCCTGGGCTTGGGGGAAGGCGGCCACCAGGGCTGGCCTCCGCGGCTCCGCGCCTCTCCCCCGGCCTCTCTTGCCCCGCGGCGTCCAGCCTGCGCCGCCAGGGCCCCGCGGACCTGCCAACCCGAGGCCAAGAGTGGAATTGCCCTGCCGCTTTCCCGGGCTTGGCGGAGGGGATCCCGGCGGAGAGCTCGGCGCTCACGATGGCGATGCGCAGCGAGGAAAGGCGAGGAGCTGCGTGCGGGCTGGGTGCCCTCGGAGCGCCGGGAGGCGGGGAGCGCCCGCCGCCGGGCCGGGGGATGCTGCCGCTTGGGAACCCCCGCGGCGAAGTCTCTCCATCTCCGCGGGGCTCCAGCACAGAGGTCGGGGCTGCAGGCCCTTTGGCCTTGGATGGAAAGTGGGAAATGGGGCGCGAGGCTGCGGACCCCCTAACGTGGATTACTTGGTGCGTGTCAGCCGGGCTCAGAAGACCCACGACCTCGTCTCCATCCTCGGATTGATTCATTCCACCTGGCAGTCGGGTCGCTTTACCTAGAGGTAAGTTTCCCTGCGATTCGAGGGAGGGGGTTTGAGTGGACTCGTCTCCCCCCTGCCCCCCTACCCCGCGACGCTTTCTGAAGGTCTTGGACTAAATTTTTGTCGTTGTACTGACATCTTCGCAGAGGTCGTTTGGCCGTCCTTCTGCCTCCAGGCGGAGCCGACTGGCCGGGTCGCGGTGGTCAGCGTTCATGCCGGGCGTGCGGGGTCATCGCCGTCCGCCCCCCAGCGCCGCCAAGTCTCTGGCTGCCCCGCGGGACAGACCCTCCGCGGGGGAAAAGGCCCCTCGCCCTTACCTTTTCCCTTGTCGCCCTCCGGGGCCCGTTACTTCGGAAGCGGTGCCGCCTCGGGGAGCTCCCGACCTCTGCCCACGGGCGACCCAGAATGCGGCTGGGGCGCAGCGCCTGGCGGTGGCGCCCGGGCCGAGCCCCTCTCGCCGTGCGGGGTGGGGGCTGGGGCGTGTCTGGATGTCCCTGTCGCCGGTGCCTTGGTGAGCGGCTTTGCTGCAAGCCACCCCCCCCCCCCCAACTCCGGGTCAGGCGGACGCCAGGGTGGTGTGGGCAGGGCTTTCTGGAGAGGTGGGAGACGGCAGGATTTCGGTCCACTGCGTCCACCCGCGCCCCTACCCCGTACGCCCCCACCCCAGCGCAAACTGTTTCTGGAAGGGGTTTCAGGGCCAGCGTGGCGCGGGCGGGGGCACTTAGTCTTGAGTCCTGAGCTAACCGCTCTCCTTCCTCTCCCTGTCCTTTTGTGTCGGTGCTGTTTGGGGCAACTCCGTGCCTGTCACTGCACTGAGTAGGCGCGGAATACGTGTTTGTTGAATGAATGACTGAGCGACTCCGCCTTGATGTACAGATAAAGCCGGGTCCCTCCTTTACCTTCTCCCTCCTTGCCACTTGTCCTCAACTCCAGGACAACCTCCGCCGCCCCCCCCCCCCCCAGATGGCTTCCTGGAGATGCTTTCCCAGATGTGGGACTCCCTTCCTTCCTCCCAACCCTGTTGGCAGCCTGTTGGCGATGGTCCATTTCCCACCCAGAAGTCCCTCCTGCGCAGATAATTTCTGGGAGCTGTCAGGGGTCTCCCTTGGTATGTTCTCAGGGCGCCATGCCTCCAGTGAGCACCTGCTTGGGGAAGAAGGGAGGGCCAGGCGTTGCCGGAGGGAAAGAGGTAATATGTATTAATACTGCCCCCTCCCCCCAGGAGCCTGTGCCTGTGGCCGTGCCCAGGTCCCTGGACCTGCCCACGTTGGTGTGGCACCTTTTCTTTTGGCCCTTCCCCACCCTCTCCCCCTGCCAGCCCCTGGGAGACTGTTAAACTGCTCCACGATTGACTCGTAGCTTCACCACGGCAGCTCACTCTGACCTTAGAAGCAATCCGCGCACTCTCTCTCTTTAGGAAACTACAAAAAAAGTGTAAAGAGCAGGAAAAAAAATACCCAGTTCCAAGTAGTGCTGGCAGCCTGACGTATTTGCTCACTGCTGAGATCTTGCGCTAGAGACAACTTCGTTCACTGCTTTTTTCCTCTCGGTTTTACTTAACAGTCCCCACGTGATGACTGGGTTCCACTGCCCGCGTCAACTCCCGATCTGCTTGACAGTTCCCCTACTGTTGGGCGCTAAGGTACTCGTAGATTTTTACCCTTAGAACTAAGGCATCAGTGGGGCGCCTGGGTGGCTCAGCCGGTTGAGCGTCCAGCTTCGGCTCAGGTCATGATCTCGTGGTCCGTGGGTTCGAGCCCCACGTCGGGCTCTGTGCTGACAGCTCAGAGCCTGGAGCCTGTTTCGGATTGTGTCTCCCTCTCTCTGCTCTTCCCCCGCTCGCGCTCTCTCTCTCTCTCTCAGAAATAAATAAACATTTAAAAAATGAAGAAAGAAAAGAACTAAGGCATCATTGAGCATCATTTGTACATAAAGATGTGTCCACTTTTTGGATGATCTCCTTTGGAGAATTCCCAGAAATCACTCTGTCTGCTTTTAGTCAGAGTCATGGCTGCAGTGGACATTCCCATGGTGGGATTGAAGAGAGCCCCATGTCCCCATCAGATAATACCGCAACTGGGAGCCAGAGTACAGGAGCTGGGAAGACACTTGCTGAGTAAATGCAGTGTTTCATTTCGAGTTTCCTGAAGCCCAGGGTTGACCAGCACTGGTATGAGAGTAACTTAAAAATTTGTGTCCAGGATTATGATGTAAATTATTTTAGCAAGGCCCCAAGCTAAGATTTAGTAGGCAGCTGGATTAAAAATGCTGTCCTTTTTAAAAAGAATTAACTTTTGGGGCGCCTGGGTGGCTTGGTCGGTTAAGCGTCCGACTTCGGCTCAGGTCATGATCTCACACTTTGAGTTTGAGCCCCGCGTCGGGCTCTGTGCTGACTGCTCAGAGCCTGGAGCCTGTTTCAGATTCTGTGTCTCCCTCTCTCTCTGCCCCTCCCCTGTTCATGCTCTGTCTCTCTCTGTCTCAAAAATAAACAAACGTTAAAAAATAAATAAATAAATAAATAAAAAGAATTAACTTTTGATTTGGATGGAAATCTATATTTATAGGAAAGTCACAAAAATAGTACATGGAGGTCCCCTATACCCTTTACCCAGCTCCCCTAAATGTTAACATCTTACGTATCCACAGTGCTATGGTCAAAGCCATTGGACTGACACTGACAGGATACTTTGAACTCACCTTCAGGCCTTATTCAAGTTTCTCCACTTGTCCCACTAATGTCCTTTTTCTCGTCCAGGGTCCCATTCAGGATCTTGCATTGCAGAAAATTCTGTCTTGTAAAAAAAGTGGGAGTGGAGAGGGATTCAGAAGACCCTCTTCTTTCTTTTCAACCACTTTATTGAGGTGTGATTGACAGACACAAAGCTGTACATATTTAATGGATATCACTTGATGAGCTTGGTAATAAGTATACACCTTGAGACCCTTACCACAACCTAGGCCACAAACATCCATTGTCTACAGAAGTTTCCTCCCGCCCTCTTTATTATCATTATTATTTTGTTGATAAGAACACTCAACGAAAGATCTTCCCTCTTAGCAAATGTTTAAGTATACAATGCAGTATTGTTAACTGTGGATGCTGAGAGGGAACACTAGGCCTTGCAGACCATCTTTACTCTGGAGAAGGTTTTATTTATTTATTTATTTATTTTTATTTTTATTTTTTTTTTTTCAACGTTTATTTATTTTTGGGACAGAGAGAGAGAGACAGAGCATGAACGGGGGAGGGGCAGAGAGAGAGGGAGACACAGAATCGGAAGCAGGCTCCAGGCTCTGAGCCATCAGCCCAGAGCCCGACACGGGGCCCGAACTCACGGACCGCGAGATCGTGACCTGGCTGAAGTCGGACGCTTAACCGACTGCGCCACCCAGGTGCCCCACTTTTTAACTTTTTTAATGTTTACTTATTTTTGAGAGAGAGAGACAGAGCATGAGCAGGGGAGGGGCAGAGAGAGAGGGAGACACA
>NW_024412437.1:8199039-8210298 GCF_014898765.1 Herpailurus yagouaroundi | reverse complement strand
ATCAGCCCAGAGCTCGACGCGGGGCTCGAACTCCGGGACCGCGAGATGGTGACCTGGCTGAAGTCAGACGCTTAACCGACTGTGCCACCTAGGTGCCCCCTGATTTTTTATTTATTTTTTTATTTTTTTAATTTTTTTTTCAACGTTTATTTATTTTTGGGACAGAGAGAGAGAGACAGAGCATGAACGGGGGAGGGGCAGAGAGAGAGGGAGACACAGAATCGGAAACAGGCTCCAGGCTCTGAGCCATCAGCCCAGAGCCCGACGCGGGGCTCGAACTCCGGGACCGCGAGATCGTGACCCGGCTGAAGTCGGACGCTTCACCGACTGCGCCACCCAGGCGCCCCTGGAGAAGGTTTTAAATGGGGACTGCTTTCGTCTTCTTCCCCAGGTTAACTTGCCCCGTCCCCCACCCTTGACAGCACAACAGCTGAGACCCTTCAGAGCCTAGAGGAGACCGGAGACCTGACTGTGAATGGCCGAAACTCCTCTGCGCACCCCTCCTTCCTCCCCCTCCCCCCCACCCCTCCACTGGGAGTGAGTCGTTTAGTAAAAATTGGGTTATAGCCTGATCTGTCCCGACACGTCTTCCAAGGGGTAGGTGGATAGATGACATCCGGTGTGCGTGAGAATGAGCTGCCGAGCACCGAATCGGCGGCTGGCAAGTCCAGAGTGCAGTGCCTGTGTGGGTGACTCACGCGGGCCCAGCAGCAGGTGTGCTGGGGCTGCTAAGCGTGCAGCCCCGGCAGAGACCGTGTTTTCTGGTTATCCGGGCACACGTAAAGGTTGCTCTTGCCTCCGACTGGATGTAGGGAATTGTCAACCGGTCTGGGGCTTACGAAGTGATCCCCTTTTCTCTCGGGGACTGCTTTCTCCTGCCAGGGGTGAGGAGAGCCAGCCCGAAGGGGTTTGGGAAGCAGCTGACGCGGGTGCGGGCTGGCTGGCCCTCGTGTGTCTTTGCAGAAGAGAACATCTGAGTTCACAGCTGAGGAAGCCCAAGAAACAGGCCCTGCTCCTGCCCCTACAGCAGAGACCACGTTAGCCTGAATCTTCTGCCAACAGTGTGTACTCAAATTAGGGCTGTCCCTTCCAGCTTGGGGTGGCTGCCCGCACACAGCGTAGGTGCTGTTTATTGGGAGAAGGACGTTCTGAGTTGCTTGGATCTCAACACAGCAGACTTCAGTTGTCCAGGTGGAGTTTCTGTGTTGCCCTTAGGGTATGGTCGCCTAGAGTGGGTTTTTCTTTTCCTCTTTGAAGCGCTTCTGGCCTTCCTTTTCTATCTCGCAAGCTGGAAGAGACCCCTCCTCTCCCTCTCCCCGTCTCCCATCCTGCACCGGCCCAGACGCTTTCCATAACCGGGCAGCTCCAGCAAGGAGCATAACAGGAAGTCTTGGTGGGAGAGGGGTTGGGGATGTTGTGACTAACCAGCTCTGGAACAGCCCTTCCGTCTACGCCTGCCTTCTCTGTCTCCTCAGTGACTCCTCACGGGCCCTCCCTCCAGAGCCTCTGCTCTTCCCAGTTAAGACCGTTCACTTAGCGCTACTCCACTGCGGTCTCCCTCAGGTTGTGGTTTGCCTGAGAACAGATCGCTTGAAGACCTTGTTAAAAATAAGTACTGATAGCAGCCATCCCGCCCTCCCCGACCTTAACGGTTCGGTTTCTGTACAGGTGGGGGCAGGGGAGGGCTCTGAGGTCTCGCCATTCCAGGACAGATGGATACCTTTACGAATCAGAGAGTTGACTGACGTCTTGGCCAGCAAAAGCCCGAGCTGAGTTTTTTTCCCTCTGAAACTTACCAGGCACAAAGCTGCACGCTCTCGCTCTCTCTCTCTCTCTCTCTGTGTCTCTCTTTTTTTTTTTACTCCTCTAGGAAGCCTTCCAGGCTTACCTCCCTCCACCTGGTCTGGGCCTCCACATGCACTTAACTTAGTTTGTTGGTTTCGAAACGTGAAGTCTTGAAATCAGGTATCCTTTATGCTTGGTTAGGACAAAAAATGGCTGCCTTTGGGTGAACGACAGAGGATCTTCAGTTCTGGGCTTTGGGAATAAATTAGATCTGCAGGTTCTCCCCCCACCACCCGCCCGGGTCTGTGAGTTCCCCGGGAGCTTGGAAGAAGGTGCCTGGTGATAGGCAGTTTCCCGGTCTGCCTACACAGACCACTGCCACTTCTGTTTCTGGACAGCGTCATCCTAGGCTATGTCCACGATCGCCGTGGAGCTGGTCGGTGTCCTCCACGGCAAGGGAGCACCCCCTTCGTCACGTGGTACGTGCACCCAACTCACTTTGTGCGAGGAAGACAATGGTCCTGGACGAAGGCCCTCGCTTCGAACTATGCCGTCGGCCAAAAAGACACCCTGTTCAAAATCGCTCACTCTGCAGACCATGTTTGTGCCCGAAAAAATGTCTACACAAAACCAATCTCGGTTGATCACATGACCCGCGAAAGGCCTGGAGGGAACATCCAAGCGGTGGAATGCTGAAAAAGCTAGTTTCTGTCAAAGCATTCTTTCTGTGATGTGAATCATCGCCTACTCCCGCATTTGATTTGTTGGTACAGGTTTTCACATAGAAGCCTTGAAACCAGGTGCTTTCTGTCGTTGGTTAAGGCAGAAGTGGCTGCAGTGGGGCGAAGGATAAAGTTCTGGGTTTCCAGAAATCAGTCAGACCTTCAGTCTCTCCCCTCAGCTCTGTGGGCACAACACCCCCTCCCCCACCATCCCACCATCCCACCATCCTTTGGAAAATGCCCCTTACAAGGGTCTGATTTTAGTGGTTTTCTGACCCATTTCCTTTCCTAAAAAGTGATGTGGTCTCACTTCAGAATTGCCATTCCTTTCCTTTGACTGGACGGAGAAGCCTGAGGGGGACAGGACAGGGCAGACCATCTCTGCTGCCCCGCCGTCCATCTGGTAATGCGTTAGCCATGTCGGTGCGGGCTTTTTTTTTTTTTTTTTTTTTTTAAGTTTATTTATTTTGAGAGAGAGAGAGCGCACAAGCAAGGGGAGAGGCAGAGAGAGAATCCCAAGCAGGCACAGCATCGTCGGTGTGGATTCCAATGTGGGGCTTGACCTCGCAGACCACGAGGCCACAGCCTGAACTGAAGTCCGACACTTAACTGACTGAGACACGCCAGGTGCCCCGGTGCATGCTTTTTGAGCCTCCAATGGACTGTTCCCTTTCCCTCGTTGTGGACATGTTGCCAATCATTTGCCAGTAAGGCTCCCTCTCTCTTAACTTCTGCAGGTAGTAAGTGCCTGCTGGATGCTTCCTCAGACACTGCCACAACCCCCCGGGTTCCTCTCCTGTGGCCAACTAAACAAGTTTTACCCTTTTAGTATGGGCATGCGCCTCATTCACACTGCCTTTCCATCTTCTCACCATCCGTCTCCAGAACTTTGTCAGTGTCCCCAACTGAAACTCTGTGCCCTTAAAACACGAACTCCCTGTCCTCCCCCTTGCTCGGCCCCTGGCAACCACCGTTCTGCTTTCTGTCTCTATCAATAGGGACTTCATGTAAGTATGTTTGTCCTTCTGTGTCTGCCTTCCGTCACTGAGCATAATGTCCTCGAGGCGCCCCCGCGTCGTAACAGGTGCCAGAATTCTTTTCCATTTTAAGGCTGAATAATTTTCCGCTGTACGTGGAGGCCACGTTTTGTTTATTCGTCCGTCCGTCGATGGCCACTTGGGTTGTGGCTGCCTCTTGGCTATGGTGGCTAATGCTGCTTTTGAACCTGAGTGTGCGGAAAGCTGTCCGAGGTCCTGCTCTCAGCTCTTTTGTGGGTATGCCCAGGAGGAGGACTGCTGGATCCCAGGGTCATTTCGTGTGTGATATTTATTTATTTATTTATTTATTTATTTATTTATTTATTTATTTGAGGAACCACCAGACTGTTTTCCACAGCAGCTGCAGAATTTACATTCCCACCGGCAAGGCAGAAGGGTTCCAGTTTTTCCACATCCTTGCCAAAATGTTTTTGTTTTTTGGTAATAGCCATCCCATTGGGTGTGAAGCGGCACTTTAATTTTAAAGGCAGATTGACCGGGATGGTTAGATATTCCCCCCCCCCCCCCCAACCCCGGTTTACACTCAGCGTGCCCGCGGATCTCCTTTTTTATCTCGGAGGAAGAATCTTCACTGGGAGCGAAGTGATGGGAATAAAGAGCAGCCGTGGGCAGGCAGCCGTCAGCTCCCAGCCAGCTGCATCTGTTCTTGGTAAATTAAAAGGTCTGGTGATCTAGTGAGTTCTTAGGTCCTGATTATTTGCACTGGAGTTGTTCAAGCGATTCTGTGTCCATATCCCATCTGGTACCAGCCCCAACCTGGTGAAATGGTCAGGTGTCATCCCCATTTTTCCGGAAGAAAATGGAGATTGGCATTGCCACTGGAGAGCGCTCTAGGGGGAACTCTATCCTCCATGGTCAAGTTTGTGTGGCTGTGGGATTTCGTATGTGCAGTTTGCTGGCTGTGGGATTTTTTAATTTTTTTTGAAAGAAAAATTTAATTCTTCTTCTGTGGAACTCTTTTCTGCACGGTCACATGGCTGAAGAAATGCCTTTCTGAGCACATGGGTGCCATGTCAGATTCCTGTCGCAGCTCCCACGGAGAGCCCTGGTTAGTAGCTGGGTCAGGGTGACCAGCTCCCTCTTAGGGTTTGCTTCCTGAAGCTGTGTGTGAGTCCCGAGAGCTCAGTCTGTTCTGGTTGGTCATTGGACATCCCAGGTGTGCGTCCAGCCTCGAGGGGGTTAGGCGTTTGCAGTAAGTGATGTTAGTGGACTGGGGACCGACTGTTCCCCAAGTTTGTCTCTCCCAGCCTCTGCACCTTCCCCCATGCGGCAGAAGGAAGGTGACTTTGTGTCCCTGGAGCCATAATGAATGTAGTTCTATTTCATTTAATTTTTTTTCATTCTGATATTCTTTTTCTTATTATTTTAGAGAGAGAGAAAGCATGAGTTAGGGAGTGGGGCAGAGGGGGAGAGAAAGAGAATCTTTAAAAAAATTTTTTTTTAAATCTTTATTTATTTTTGAGAGAGAGAGAGAGAGAGCGAGCGAGAGCATGAGTAGGGGAGGGGCAGAGAGAGAGAGAGAGGGAGACACAGAATCCAAAGCAGGCTCCAGGCTCTGAGCTGTCAGCACAGAGCCTCACGCGGGGCTCAAACTCAGCCACCAAAGCACCCTGAGAAAGAGAAGCTTAAGCAGGTTCCGTGCTCAACGTGGAGCCTGATGCAGGGCTCGATCCCACAACCCTGGGATCATGACTTGAGCTGAAATTAAGAGTCGGATGCTCAGCCAAGGAAGCCACCCAGGCGCCCCTGTTTCTTTTTATTTTTTAAATTAAGCAGCAAGAAACAAAGCTCTTATTCCTCTGGATGGGGTGACAGAACAGGATGGTCCCAACCCCGAGGAGGCTGTCTTCTCTCTGGGAGGGGAGGGGAGGAGGAACCTGCCCCTGACATGTCCCCATGGCCCTGCATGTGACCCTTCCTCCTCTGACTTCACACAAGACTTGTCTAGTGGCCCCAGAGTCACCCTGAGGGAGGCTTCTCTGAATCTAAGGAATCTGTGGCCACTGGCAAGCCAGTTGGGAAATTGAGATGTTTGGGTTTTTAATTAAATTTCTTCAGTAGAGACCAGGAATGTGGTTAACCAGAGAGCTGAGATGGTCCCGGTTTCTAATTCCACCCTGACCACTGTGCTTTTCCGCCTTTCCTGGAATTGCTCTCTTGGTCACTTTCCGCTGACCTGGTTTTATCCTGTTCCCCTCCCTCCCCCACCCGAGCCCCTCATGCTGCATCTGAACTAATGTCTTTCCTCTCCTCCGTGTTCTTTCTCTCTGACCTTATCATCCTGGCATCTGTCCACCGGGCTCTGACTTGGAGAAGATGCTTGTGTGGCTGCATTCATGGCTCCCAGTCGAAATGGCCATTTGATATCCCTGTCCCCTAAACTAGGACCTTGTCCTATTCCTTCCGCACCCCTGCGTAAGGGTCCAACAGATGGGATCCACCAACCAGTGCCGGCCATCGGAGCAGGAGTGTTCTGTTGGGGAAGAGCGAGAAGCCAACCTTCCACAGGCTCGTAGCAGGTGTTCCCAGCATCTCTTTCTTAATCCTTGTAGGCCTGGATGTGGACATTATTACCTCTGATGTCAGACATTTAGAGACTTGAAGGAACACCCTTAATGCCCAAGAGCCTGGAAGGATGGAACCATGGTTCCGTGTCATGCCTGACACTGGGGTCCCATCCTGACCTAGTCACCACTGTCTTTGTGACATTGGACAAGTCACTGGGCCTCTCTGGGCTCACTTCCTCATCCGTAAAAGAAGAGTCTGTTTTTAGATTGGGTGCTTTTGGTTGCGAGTTAGAGAAACCAATTCTAACTGGCTTAAACAATCAAGTTTGGGGCTGTTCATCTACCTGGAAAGTCTAGGAGTTGTGCCTTGGGGTGATTTGGCTCTCTGTTTTTCTCCAGTTCTTTTTATTCTTAGGTTTTAATTCCCTGATGGAAGCAGAAAGGGCAGGGGTATTGGCACACCCCTGTCTCTACAGATCCAGAGCAAGAGAATGCCTTCATTTCAGCTTTCTGGAGAGCTGGCCCGGCAGCAGGGCTCACCCCGGACCCATCCCTGTGGCCCAGTGGGATACACTGATTGGCTGTCCTGCGGTCACATGCCTCACAGCGCCTCTGCAAGTGGAGGCGGCTTCCCTCCACCCAAAGCCATTGGGATGTGCAAATGGGAGTGAGGGCCGTAGGAACAGGGAAGGACGCAGAGAAACATCGGAAGTTCGTTATGAGTAAACTGGACTACTGGATAATCCACCAGAATGAATGGTGGGCAGGGGGTTACTTGTGTTTCCCGTTGTATAGCTAGGACCAAGGGGGGTGGTGGGGTGTTGTAATGCTCAGTGACAGGAGGCAAATGGATGGACCTCGCCAGTTCTTTCCTCCTCTGAGCTTCTGGACCCGAGATTCTATTTTTTTTTTTCACAGGACATCCTCTTGCTCCATCAAGAAACGGGATTTGGCTCTTGGACCTCCAGATCTGGCCTTGCAGGGGATTGCCCATTGTCTGGGTTCTCATTTACCTGCAGGAAAGGGTTGTTACTGGAATAGCAACTTGACGCTTGGCGTGGCAGCTGTCAGCTGAAAGGACACATTTTGTCCTGTTCCTGATATGAAAAGCCCAGTGATGGGAGATGGGGCTAATGGATGTGTGCAGACTTCTTGCGAAGCTCCTGCATGTGGCAGCCTGGGGAGGAGCCTGAGCGCCCCGTTAGACCAGACAGAGGGCTTGTCCTGGCGCAAGCACATATGTGGACTTCTCTAGATGGCTCCTTTGCGTCCACACATTCACATGCCAACTGGTGTCCCAGCTTCCGGGGGCTCCGTGTTAAGGAGATGGCTTCGCTCTCCAGGCCGTTGAACTCCAGGTGGGGGGCCGTATGTGCTTGCTTTGTCTGCATGTCAGGCAGGTAGGCTTTGAGGAGCACTGATTTATGCTCGTGGGTCCTGTGAGCTCTAACGGCCGCCTCGAGCTGCTCTCGTTTGCCGTTGTGAGGGGGGAACGTTCATGGTCATGATGAGAGATCATTTCTACCCTCAAGCATGAGTGTGATTCGGCTTTTTCGCAAGGGTGGTGCGGTGGAGGAGAGGGGGTGATCATCATGATTAAAGTGATGGAGGTCCTCAGACGTGTGCTCGCTTCCGCGTTTAGTACTGCCCCGTTGAATAGACGAGGAAGCTGAGGCTCCCAGGGCTTCCGTCACTTGTCCAGAGTCACCCTGCCAGCCAGTGGCAGAGCCAGACCTCCCTCTGCTCCAAGTTGGCACTTGACTGCATCTATCTCGCCTCAAGCTGCAAGCGTGGATCCCTGCTTCTTTTGGAAAGTGCTCAAAGTCACGGATCAGATGGATTTGATAAGGTCTCCGTAGCTGTGATTCATCTTTCACCCCTTCCTCCCGAGCAACCGCAGACAAGTTTAAAACAGTGCTTCCTTGTCCCTTCTCAGTGAAGTCAAGGTTAAAAAATTTACACCAAACCAATCGAAAGATTCTTCTGCAAGAGTTTCGCTGATGAGGAGCTATCGTCAACTTCTCCCCAGGTTCCAGGCCTTTCCCTGAGGTCTACCTCTTCTGTTTTGCCATCTTCCCATTATTCCCTGCGGATGTAGGACCTGGCTGGGAGAGCTAGAAACCATTGCGTGCCATTTCCCAACCGGCAGGCATGGCGTCAGGATCCTCATGCAGGTAAACCACTACCTTTCCCTATAGTATTGTCCTGACTCTGTTCACGTGGGAGATGCTCACGTCCCAGACCCGCATCAACGTCCTCAACCCCCTTGTTGCTGAAATCCCACCAGGGATGCTCGGGCCACATTGTACTGAGTTGGGTTCCTGTGACTTTTTTCCGTCTCCTGCGACCGCTGGCATTTAGGGTGATGATTCTGGGGAGGCCTAGCGTCCTCGCTCAAGGAGCCTCACGAGGTTGGGTGCACACGTTTGAGGGGGACAGGGAGGTAGATTGGCCCACGATCAAGGTGTTTAATGGAAGTGTTTGTGTTGAAGGATTGTAACTGTCCTATAACAGGGCAGTGTCGTGTGCACTTTACTCCTTGAGCTCAAAGCTGAGCTGGGCTTTCAGACCACACCTGGCCTGTCCTTCTGATTGACGTTGGAGGGTAGAAATAGAGCCTGGGTGGCCTTGGGGCTGGGGAGGGGTGGCAGTCAAGGTGTGTCTAGTTCACTGGATCAGGTGGACTGCATCTTGGATTCCTCCTCCCACTTCTTTTCTTGCCCCTTCTTGGCTGGAAACCTGTGTAAATGTTACAGAAATGGACGAGCTCCATGGCTATATCTGCTTGGGCTGCCGTTGTCTACTGTGATGTCGCTGGATTTAACTGGGGAAGGAAATTTCCACTTTCTAGTCGAGGAGTCCAGTTCTCTTTGGGTTTTCTTCTCAGAAGTGAAGAATTTGGGCTACAGAGGGTAGAATTTGGGGAGTCCAGGCTTAAGTGCGGTGACCTGTGTGAAGGTGGTTTATGAGTGTGACTCACGAGTCTCAGGAGCTCTGTTGGCCTGAGGAGGCAGACAGCAGCAGGGTGTGGGGGAGGAGGCGGTGAGGTGCCCTCGATGGTTCTTCCTGGGGTCTGCATCGGGCTTGACTCAACCCACTCTTCCCTGTGACCCGTTAGCCACTCCTTTCCTTAGGGGTTGGGTCCTTCTTGTCTCTTTCCCTGGCTGTCCCTGTGCTTAGTCGGTGACACTCCCAGGTGGAGGGGACCTAGGGTCCAATACTGCTGTTACAGTGGTTGCTCAGGTTGTACTTAAACTCACCGATGGGTACTCACCCTTTCTTTTTTCAAATTTCTCTTTTATCCGGTCTTTCCCGTCCCTGAATTTGTATTACTAATGATCTAATATATACCGCCATGACTGGTTCACGTACGTGGATTTTTCTTCTTCAGTAAAATCAGAAGCGTGCTTTCCCGGCGCCTGGCCTGATGCCGACTCCAGTGAAAACAGTGTGTGCTTGATGAGGTGACAGGTCAGGGGCCCACGCCACCCTGCCATTTTGCTGCTGTGTGTGGCTGTGGATGCTGGGTCTGTGGACTCCGGCTGGTTTACCCAGACACATTGCATTGGAAAAATGGCTTTTCACATCTTGCTTTTGGAAGGCGTTGCTGGTCTTTGCTCCAAGTAGTCCTGGGCATTGCGCACCTCTGTCCCTTGTGCCTACAAATGGTGGCTCAGCCAGGAGCGCTGGTTTTGCCTGTTTTCAGTCTCCTAACTTGCCTTGTGGCTTTGGGCAGGTTCTGCCACATCTTGGGGCCTCAGTTTCCCCCCCCCCTTTGTACCTTACTGTGTACACGATGGTTCCTTGATTAATTTCAGCAGAGAGGGTGCCTCCTTGTCTCCCTCGCTGTTGTTGGCAGATTTCCGTGAGCCAGGTAGGCGAGAAGAAACACCCAATTGTTCTTGGTGGACACATCATTCCCAGCTCTTTGTGCTGTACCGCTCAGCTTCTTGGAGAAGTACTCAATTAAACATAAATGAAATCAAAACATACAACGGTCTCGTGGGGGCAGTTTTTATAAAACATCATTTGTGATAGTTTGGGATGCCTTCAGAAATAAGTGAGGGTGACCTTGTACCAAAATAAACATCTAGAAGAGTAAATTACCCTCTTTGCCCTGTGGCTGGAGAGAATTTTATTTATTTAAGGGCCTGTGGCTGCTTGCCTCCCCCTTTCCACAGTGAACATTTGGACCCAAACTGCCTTCAAAGGATCGATCCTTTAGTACAGTGTAACAGAGGCCCTTCACTTAGGTAAAAATGAGATTCTTTTCTGCTTGCGGGCGGTTCCCGAGCTGGATTCGGGAAGCAGACCCAGCTGCCGGGCACACAGCCGTGTCACCAGAGTTCTGCTCCGTGGGGTTGCCTCTTTGCTAGCATTTCTGTTGCTTTTGAGGCTGAGATGCCTGGCTATAACCTGAATTGTTCTGGGAGGGAGCCGTCCTCGCCACGCCCCCTTTTCCCTCCCGCCCTCCCCTCCCTCCCCTCCTCTGAGGGGGGAAAAAAAAATCCTTCCCCTTTTCTGCATCTGTGTCTTTAAGAATTCCCTCCATTGTAGCCCTGGGACAGAGACCCTTCTGTGAAAGTCTGTTGGAGGCCTGTCCTCTGTGACACCCCGCCCCCCGTATTAAAAGACCATCAGAACAAGCTCCCCATTCTCCTCTGGAGAGGGTCCCTCTGTCCCAAGCCAAGCAACTCTTAAGGGAGCGTTTATCCTGGGACACTCAGCTTACAAAGACTGTTGCAGCTTCAGATAAACTCACTCAGACCCGCGGGGAGGAGGACAAAACCCCCTTTCTTTTCACCCCTGCGGGGAGACCAATAGAGACTTTGTGCTGGAGAGCAGGGGTCTGAGCAAACAGAGGAGGGGTCTGTGGTGGGGCTGGTGGGGGAGAGCCTCCTGGGTTATTATCTTATCAGTTTATCTTTCAGGGGGAAATCTCCGCAGGGGGCAGTGGACTGTAACTCTCCCAGAACCGCTGCCTCAGCTCTGGCTCTCCCCTCCACTCCCCTCCAGGTCCACAAGACTCTCTTGGGCAAGTCTGTCTTGGTTTGCCTGGAGGGATCCGTTTTTTGTTTTTTGTTGTTTCTTCAATCTATTGGGTAGGGCAAAACTCACCCGCTTGGTGGGCCAGGCCCCAACTGTGTGTGTGTGTGTGTGTGTGTGTGTGTGTGTGTGTGTGTGTGT
>NW_024412437.1:8193118-8199029 GCF_014898765.1 Herpailurus yagouaroundi | reverse complement strand
TGTGTGTGTGTGTGTGTGTGTGTGTGTGTGTGTGTGTGTGTGTGTATGTGTGTGTATAAAGATTCTTGGTCTAGGGGTGCCAGGGTGGCTCAGGTGGTTAAGCTTCCCAGTCTTGCTTTCGGGTCGGGTCACAATCTCACGGTTCATGGGTTCAAGCCCTGCATCAGGCTCTGTGCTGACAGCAAGGAACCTGCTTGGGATTCCCTCTCCCTCCCTCTCTCTCTCTGCCCCTCCCCAACTTATGCTGTCTCTCTCAAAATAAATAAATGAACTTAAAAAAAAAAAAAAGATTCTTGGTCTAAAGGTCTTCGGGTGGCAAGCATCATTGGTAAATTTGGCCGCCTGGGAACGTGTGTGTGTGTGTGTGTGTGTGTGTGTGTGTGTGTGTGTGTATGCGCGCGCACTCATGCGCCTCATCTGAAGGTACGTGGGCGCCCCCGGCCCCCACATGTGGCCATTGCCATAACTCTGGCGTAGCCTTTGTTATATGTGGCGAGAGGTAAACCACAAATGTCTGTGATTCGCTATTCGAATTGGAGTCTGAGTCGAACACTGCAGGTTCCTGGCCTGGCGTCACCAGGCAGTGGGGCGCCTGAGGTTCCGGCCCTGCTATGGCTGAGCTTGGAACTTCTGCCTACTGCTGAGCTGGAGGCCACGCGCGAGGGTCCAGCACAGCGAGAGGGCCAGCGGGGAAGAGCTGAGGGTGCCAGGGTCACAGCAGAATGAGGGTGCTGCCAGGCCCTAGCCTTCCCGCCTGGCTTTGGTTTTGTCCTCTGCCTCCTGCCATTCCTGCTGCCTTCCCCCAGGGTTGGAAATCTACTCACGGCTCTGGGTCCTGGTCTATCTCGCACCCATGTAGGCCTGTGCCCTTGCAGTGCTCGGCTCCCACGCGTGCCCGCTGTGGTGGGGAGACGGCAGAGAGGCTGGAGCCTGCGGGGCCCAGTTGCAGCTGGGAGGGAGATGCCTGGCTGCTTGTGCACACAGGCTGGGTCGAGGCGCCTTGCTGGAGCTGGAGGAAAGCGCCTTCCCCACTGATGTCTTAGAGAGGAACCAGCCCCCGGCCCCAAATCTGTAACTTGGTCTTCCCATTTTCTTTTCTCAGGGTGGGGGGCTCCGGGGGCCGACCTGTGTGCGGGAGTTGGGGGGTGGGGACAGGAGGGATGGCTCCTGAAATTCCCGAGTCACCTGTGTTCTGTCTCCGTGCACGATCCTCCTGCGATGCCAGGAGTGAGTGCCTAGAGGAGGCAGGGTGGGGGTGCAGGGGCAATAAGAGAGGCCTTTATGGCCAAGGGCAGAGTCCCTGTTCACATATCACAGCTGCCAGGGCAGTCGGGGTCTCGCATCCCAGGGCAGGAGGCTCCTGGGCCTTCCCCTTGTCTGGCGGAGCCTGTCTTGGCCGCGGAGGGCTGGCTGCACCCTGGGCCTGCCTGCCTCGTGAACCAGGAGGGTGAGAGTCGCCCTGAATCACTGCCCATGGACTTCCTGCAGGGGGGAGGCGGTCTCAGAAGCAGGCGCTAGGCACCCATGGGGGTGGGGAAGAGGGGTTTGCAGAATTCAGGATGGAGCCAAGAGGGCGTTTGGCGAGAAACAAACCGCGCTCCTTTGCATGGCTGTGTGGACCCACCGGGACCGATGACGGCAGGAGGGAAGGTTGGCCGGTGGCAGGGTTTGGGGGGACGGCATGGAGCAAAAGAGGGGAGCCCAAGTTCTTGTCTTGGGGATTGGGGGTGGGAAGGGTGGTGACCTCGGGGGCGAGGACGCAGAACAGCGGCCAACGTCAGCCCTGCTGGGGAAGCAGCAGCATCGCCATCCCGGACATCGGAGAGTGGGTCTCTGCATCCTGGGGGAGTTCCTGGACTCCCAGGACAGGACCAGGAAAATGAGTACTACTGGCTTGAAGTCCCCCCCAAACCACGGGATCCAGAATAATCCCCAGGGACATTTGCACAATGGCAGCGTGCACCAGAGGGGACCACGGCCGGATGGGCAGATCAGGGTCACTCCTGGCAGGATATCTGCCTTTGTGGGGGTGCCCAGGTTGTTTCTGTACCTTTGCCACAGTGTGAGCCCTCGTTTCGTACAGGCCGGTGTTTCTGAACCACTTATTGCCGTAGATGGAGGCGGTGGCGCCACGGGATCTATCGATTGGCCATCTGAGGGAGGGTGAGATTTGCCTTAGGTCCGGCCGGGGTCTCCATGTTTGCTTGCTTCTCTCCCAGGCGAGCGAGAGATCTCGGATCGCTCACCCTGCCTCTCTGTGCCTCCGCGCATTTTATAGGTAAAATACCGAGGATGTGTTCCCAAGTTCCGTCCAGCTCTAGACATCACGCGATCCCATGTTTTATGATGTGCGTCCATGGGGGGCTGGGAGTGTGGCTGAGCATGTGCACGGGCTCCCTTGTCCCTCGGTTCTTGTGCACCTTTCCCTGTGGCTCAAGTCACTTCTGCCCCGGAAGGGTGTCATCCCACCTCTCCACCCCGTCCCAAGGAGAAGGGGACCCTTGCCTTGGCGACGGTGAGGATGTGAGAACCCATTGGCCCGTATACAGCCTGGCAGAGGGCAGGGAGGGACAGGAGAGTCAGCTTGGGATCAAAAGTCAGGCTGCTGGTCTCCTGGGGGGACTCACTTCCATTGCGTCCGCCCCGATGGGTGGTGGGTGAACGGGCAGCACCGAGCATGAGGTCCGGAGGCTCGGAGCAGGCGGTCGAGGAGGTAGGGCGGCTGCTGTCCCTTTCTGGCTTCTTTCACACCCGAGGAAAGCTGGAGGCTCTGGGGATTGTCCGGTGGGCCTGGGACGATGCTTGTGTGAGTCTGTGTCTGGGCAGGGTGACGTGTGCCTCGTCCTTTGGCTCGTTGTTCACACACACTGGCACAGCCCACATTCAGGCAGCCCAGAAGAAGCCCTTTTTACTGGTATCCGACCTTCCTTGGGCACCAACACGCCCTCCCCCAGCGTGGCAGGTCGGCCTTACTGATCTGACTAGGAAAAGAGTCTGCTTGGCTTAATTCCTCCTGTCACTGACTTTTTCAGTGGGCGAGGGAGCTTTCTTGATGAGGCGTGTGTTTTGGAAAACGGACGGAACATCCTTATCATCCGCGCTCTTAACTGCCACCTTTGTGTGTTCCCTTTGGTTCCAGGCCCGATCAGAAGGGAGGAGCTGGGTTTGGGAGTTGCCCACAGGCGCAAGCCTCTCTTTGGACTGAAGCTTCACCTGGTAACACGTGGATGGCACCTTGAGCACAGGGCAGGGCTCTCCCTGCCCTGGACTCGAGCCTCCCATTCTTGCGTTGGTGGAGGGTGACACTTAGCACAAGGAAGACTTTGGCGGGAAAGGGGGAGCTGGGCGGGCTAGTGGGATAAGCAGCAGGGGGTGAGGGAGTGTTGTCGTTTATTAGTGAAGACAATGCAGGGTTTGTCTCCAGGGTACGGTGGTGCCTGGGGAGGCGAGTCATGTTGGTCCCAAGCAAAAAGAAAATCTGACCCCAGGGAGCAGGGAGAATACCACCTTGTTTAGGGAGGTCAGGGCAAGTGAGGGACGGGGAGGCAGGGAGGAGGCGGATGAAGAGCATTCCCAGGCAGGGACCATATGTCTCAGGAACCTGGCCCCCTAAAAGGACCTCAAGCTGGGTGGGATTTGTGGGGTGGCTGGCCCCCAAGGCCTTGCATTCTGGGGTGGGTTTGGGGGAACCGTCTCCTTATCGGCTCTGCTCCTTGAGGGTGACCTAAAGAAGGTCCCCCATTGGGAGGGAGGATGGCTAGAGGGGTCTGCCTTCATGTGGGGGCCCCCGGTGGGCTCCCGTCTTGCTTCCCACTCAGCCCGATTGCGTGATCTGACTCCGGGCAGAGAAGCCCTCCGAACCCGGGGACAGGCCCTGTGGGAGTCTCCCGGGGCGCCCCTCACCTGGCCTCACTGTGGGGCTGAGACCTTAGGGGTCTGGGGGCTGCAAGAGGAAGCACAGAGACCTCCCTGCTGCAGTGTTTTCTGCCTCGGACCCTCCGTGACCACGCCTGTGCACTTCCCCCAGCTGTATCTTTCCTGCAGACACCCTGCCCCCTCCTGTAGACGTGTCTCCCCAAACCCAGTGACTCACTTCTGTTTCTAGCTAACAACTTCTTATCTTTTAAAGCAGAGGGGCTTGTAGACGGTCCCTTCTCTCAGTGGCAGAAGCACTCCCCTGTCTGGTATGACCCTGCAGCTCTTGGTGACTTTGCTCTTGCTCACGTGACCCGTGACTTCAGCAGGCTCAGCAGCCCCTGCCCCCCCCCCCCCCCCTTCAACCTCGACCCCCTGCTCTCTGCTGAGGGATCTTGTTCCCAGAACAGCAGCCCTCACTGCCCATAAGGAGCCCCGAGCTGGGTGAACTTGGAGCGCCAGCCACCTGCCAGAGGGAACCGCGATGGAGAATCCCGGTGGTGGGTGTGGACACTCAGCTCTGACACGCTCCTCGCAGGGTGTGGGCGGTCCAGATCACACTGGGGCCGGTACAACCCCGTTCTGAGAGAGGGGTTCTGCATTGTTGAAGTTCGGTGGTTGAGGGTTAACAAGAAAAGCTAATACTATTAGCCGATAATAGTTGCTGACACTCCAGCACATTCTGTGTTCCGAGCATCCGTCATTCTAGGACACACACATACAGCATACGTGTAAGTTTGCTCAGACACACGCGTGCACACGCACACTCCTGTATCCCTCACAACGGCCCTGTGAGGAAGCCGTCATTATTATCCGTATTTTACAGATGAGGAAAGTCAGGCACAGAGAGGGCAAGTAACCTCAAAGATCACACAGCCATCACGCGGTGCCAGCTGGCCCCAAAGCCAAGCTCTCGGGCTCCGGGGTTTGCGATCGAGCACCAGGCTGTGTTCCCAGGGAGCCGGAGGACGGCTGTGTGCCAGCTCCGTGGTCATGTCCACCCGCCCTGTAGCCTTGGAAGGGCTTTGTGTAGCCTCCTTCTCCAGTGGCAGAGCCTGAGGCTCACGGAAGTCAAAGGACTCGGCCCAGGGTCACCCGCTTGTGCCCTTAGCTCAGCCAGCTCGAAAAGCCGGCGCCCCCGCGCAGAGACGAATGCTGTGGTTCCCGCTACCCGTATGCGGGTTGTCTTGCAGGAGGTTTTGGATCATCCGATCCCTGTATTTTGTTTGAGGGAGGGTCTGGAGAAGCCGGCATCATCCCCGGCTCACTGGGGGGGGCGGTGGTGGGAGGAAGAGGGGTTGGCTCTGCCCCCTGCCTGCGGGGTGCCCTGTCCTGCTGTTTTCCTGGCTCAGCCCCCCACAGTCCCAGCCCCTGGGCCTTGCACACTGTCGATGCGAATCCCCCCCCTTTTTTCCCCCCACTTCAGATGACGCGTCAGCCTCAAGAGGCGGCCCCCTTCGGCCCATGAGTGCCAAGTGGGACCTGTTTGTTCCTTGAAGGAAATGCATGTTCCCTATTAAGTGTTTGGGGTCCGCCTGGCTTAGCGGGGCTTCCTTCACTGCAGGAGCTAGGGTGGGAGGAAGGGGAGCAGGGGGAGCAGAGGCGGCCCTGGCCTGGGTTCCTGGCCTTGAGCAGCGGGTCCAGTGGGTTTTCTGAGGGAGGAAGGGGGGGATCAAGGATGCAGCGTTCTGTGAGGCTGCTCCCTTCCGGGCCTCCCCTGTGAGTCTTCATCTTTATTGATTTGGGGTGTGCTCCCCCTGCCCCCTCCCTCCCCCTCCTCCTCCCCCCCACTTCGTCCCCGCCTTGTCCCCCTCCTCGTCCCCTCCCCCTCCTCATCCTCCTCCTCATCCCCCTCCTTGCTCCCCTCCCTCGTCCCACCTCATCCCCCCCTCGTCCCCCCCTTGTCCCCCCTTGTTCCCGTCCCATCCCCCCTTCATCTCCCCTTCATCCCCCCTCATCCCCCCCCTCGTCCCACCTTGTCCCCCCTCATCCCCCC